>NC_137869.1:5267791-5280291 GCF_963924005.1 Protomyctophum bolini
AGCTCACAGCCATAAAGCAGCCCCCTCCCTCCCCCCCCCCTGTACGTCGACCTCTTCACCTGTCTCTCTTTATAGATTTGGCCGCGCCGCAATTAACCTTTATTACCCCGCTTCCTCCTGGCCGCAGCACAATGGGGCCCTAAGCCAGCGCTATCACATTCATCTGCTGCTATCTGTGCATTACGGGGGCTGGCAGGGGCAGGGCGCGCAGGAATTTAGAAGAATTAAGAGTCAAGTGAGCCAAAATGACTTGTCTCGTCGCGTAATTTATGTGCGCGCCGCCCCGTTGTGTCGATTTCGTCGACCGAAAGCCGTGACGGATGTTTGTCAGTCCCGGGTGCAGCGCTGAGTTCCGACCAGTCGTTGGTCCGACAACGACAACCTGCCTCAAACCCTGACCTATAACCATAACGGCAAGCACGGAGCAGTGCATGTTCGCCAACCTTAACGCATGTTCGCCAACCTTAACGCATGTTCGCCAACCTTAGCACATGCTCGCCAACCTTAACGAATGTTCGCCAACCTTAATGCATGTTCGCCAACCTTAGCGCATGTTCGCCAACCTTAATGCATGTTTGCCAACCTTAGCGCATGTTCGCCAACCTTAATCTGGTCACCAACCTTAACGCATGTTCGCCAACCTTAATCTGGTCACCAACCTTAATGCATGTTCGCCAACCTTAGCGCATGTTCGCCAACCTTAATGCATGTTCGCCAACCTTAGCGCATGTTCGCCAACCTTAATGCATGTTTGCCAACCTTAGCGCATGTTCGCCAACCTTAATCTGGTCACCAACCTTAGTGCATGTTCGCCAACCTTAATCCGGTCACCAACCTTAACGCATGTTCGCCAACCATTATGAATATATATTATATTATGATTGGGAGCCGTGACTGCACACTACCTTTTATACCAATATAGGCTGTCGGCCTTGTGGGGGAACCAG
Source organism: Protomyctophum bolini (assembly GCF_963924005.1). Classification (NCBI taxonomy): domain Eukaryota; kingdom Metazoa; phylum Chordata; class Actinopteri; order Myctophiformes; family Myctophidae; genus Protomyctophum; species Protomyctophum bolini. The sequence continues at coordinate 5,268,739 of NC_137869.1, forward strand.
GAGAGCTCGTGTTAATGTGCTGTGGAGGTAAAGGTGTTTCCGTGACGCCCACTTAGTTGTTCTGTGTCATTAGCACGCTGCTAGATGGCATGCTAGTGCTATTGTAACAAGGGAGGTGGGAACGGTCCACTGGGGCGTAGTTGTGTGTGTGTGTGTGTGTGTGTGTGTGTGTGTGTGTGTGTGTGTGTGTGTGTGTGTGTGTGTGTGTGTGTGTGTGTGTGTGTGTGTGTGTGTGTGTGTGTGTGTGTGTGTGTGTGTGTGTGTGTGTGCGCTGTGTTTGTGTTCAGTGGCCGGAGGTCAGCCAAAGGTGACATGATCTGTCTGTCACAACTGACCGCTCCGCGACCACAAGTACCAGCCACTGTGTGTGTGTGAGAGAGAGAGCATGAAGGAGAATAATATCCTGGACAGAAAGATAGTGTTAGCAGTCCACTGTCTTCAATGTCCTATTTTAGGGTCTAGGGTTAGATTGAGGGTTAAGGTCCACCGGGGGAAGGCGTTTTCACACGATAAAAACATTTTGAACTTCTGCACAATGAGTATACTTTCATGCCAATACCTTCGTACTTTTACTCAAGACACTTTGTCTTATTCTGTTCCTTAATTGTTGTATTCAGATTCAGATTCAGATACCTTTATTAGCCATTTGTGTATACACACATAGGAATTTGTTTTGACATAACATGAGTGCATTCAATTCTTTTTTCACAAATAGACAGACATAAGACAAATAATGCAAATAATTAAATAATAAATAATGTTATGGGGAGGCGCAAGATGGGGCCCTCAGCCTCGATGTGTTTTCATGGTTAAATAAAGTTAAAAAAACACAAAATCAACAACAAAAAAATAAATCTCTTCTGCCAACCACAAACGTGAATAATATTACATCGTGATTAAGAGATGCAATTCGGAACAAAGATCAATTTTCAATAAAAAATAAAGGTATCAGCCTGTATGAATTAGGCATATAAATTTATATGAATGTAAACTGTCAATCTGCCAGTGTGTAAAGAGGATTCGTTTTTAGGGACTAAATATACGCAGTGGAAGGTCCTCACAATTATATTAGTTCAAGGGTGTGTGTGTGTGTGTGTGTGTGTGTGTGTGTGTGTGTGTGTGTGTGTGTGTGTTGCGTTGCTAGAGACACAAAGAGGAAGAGAAGTCACTTTCCTTCACTTCCCAGACTGCTTACAGTCGACAGCGAACTGACCTATGGGTCACCTTGTGTGTGTGTGTGTGTGTGTGTGCGCGTGTGTACTGTGCGCGTGTGTGTGCGTGGCGTGCGTATGCCACAGACAGCAAAACCAGTGCATAATAAATGTCAACCACTCCCACACACACACTGGACTAAACGGCGAAGGAACAGACATCACGTGCGTGCGTGTGTGCGTGCGTGCGTGCGTGCGTGCGTGCGTGCGTGCGTGCGTGCGTGCGTGCGTGCGTGAGTGATACATGACCGCACACTCACCCAAGGCCCACTACTACCATGTGGGGTCAAACATCTCATTTCTCTTCTGGGTCTCGAGCTCCAGCGTCTGGGAGCCTCTGCTCTGAGTTATATGGACTCACTCAGGACATAATGACTATTTAAGTACACTTCTGTTTTCACAGACTAATATCACTACTGTGTTTCACAGTGGTGTATACAACTGACACCTATATACTGTAGATCAAAATCCAGTGATTCCAGTGATCCTTTGTTGTTGTGTTTCATTATGAGATTAAAGAAAAAAGATGTTGGCTCCTCAACATTGCTGCAATTAGAAAAACTGCACATTAGAAACCCTTCCACATGGCATAACGTACTATACAATATATGCCTTTGTTTGGAATCTCACAAACACTTGTATCACGTTCCACCTGGCCATTCCACATGGGCATGTGTCTTTATAATGTAGGTGAAACTCAAAATCTTATATTCATTGCTGTCGGGGGGGAACCTACAAACTATTCTTGAGGTATTGGGATTATTTTTGCATAAATCAGTGCTATTATTGAACACCCTTTATGTCTGTGTGTTGTTTTGAAAATATTGAACCAATGTTAAGTATAGTAAAAAGTGCTTCGGACAAAACCTCTTAACTCCATTGGACCCTCAAACTGTCTGCTAATGCAACTAACTCCACCACCTCTCATGGAAGACATTGACAATATTGAATATAGAACGTCAACTTCGATGAGGCAGTATATTGCTTTGTTTTCAAAATATAAGGTTTTCTTAATTTCCTGAAAAATGTATATTTCTCATTTCCTAAAAAATGGAGTTAGGTGGTTTCCTCCCAACAGCAGAGATATATTATATAAAATATAAAAATATATATTTATTGTAATTAAAAAAATCTCGCAAAAAATAGCAGATGTTCAAACTCACACAACGCAATTGGCTCTTATCATCACACGACATCACCTCTCATACGACGGACTACAAAACAGGGCCTCAGTGGAATAAAGAAATGTTTTTCTGTTTTTTGTTTTGTTCTGTTTTTTTCCTTCTTTCTAAAGGGGACTTTTCGTGCCGTGGCCTCCGCTGGGTTTCTCTCACTTATAACGTCTCCGTCCAATCAGACATCTTAGCCAAACATCCGCGAAGGAGCGAGCCGAGCCGCCGCGGTGGGGTGTGTGTGTTTGGGCTCCAGGCGCCCCCCCCTGCCCCCCCCCCCCCCCCCCCCGTATACAACAATGCCATACATCAGCGGCACACAACAATGCCACATATCACGCTAGCATTCCTGCCACAGCTGTTTTTGGCGTTCCGTTCACCCTCCTTCACACACGGTAACAACACACTATGGGAACCTGCACAGGACGAGGGAGGCAGGCTGTCATTAACCCCTTTAGGCCTCAACACTTTTATGATGAATGGTTTAAATCATACATGCAGCGGCCCCCGCACCTTCACTTAATGTGGCTACAAGCTTGTAGATCTACTATACTGTTAAATAGCCAAAGCTGAGACGTGTTAAATGACAGGGATGCTGTCCCGGTTCGAGTGGGTTAAAGAATGGACCCACACAGTGGGATGATGATGATGATGCTAACGCTGCTGTGTGGCTAACGTAAACACTCGTCTACTGTAGCAGGACACTGCCAGCACCTGATAAGATGGATGTACGTACGGTTATACTGTATACGGATGCAGGACGCACACACACGTTGCACACACACACACACACACACACACACACACGCACGCACGCACAACCCACACAAACGCACGCACACAAACATGCACACATGCATTGCACGCGCAATCACACAGAGACACATAAGCATCTGCAAATGCACATTTTTTTTCTCTCTCTGTCACACACACACACACACACACACACACGTGCGTGCGTGAGCCTTTCTCTTATACACGAGATTCAAAACAACCCACACACTCTCAAATCTCTTTCTCGTGTGTGTGTGTGTGTGTGTGTGTGTGTGTGTGTGTGTGTGTGTGTGTGTGTGTGTGTGTGTGTGTGTGTGTGTGTGTGTGTGTGTGTGTGTGTGTGTGTGTGTGTGTGTGTGTGTGTGTGTGTGTGTGTGTGTGTGTGTGTGTGTGTGTGTGTGTGTGTGTGTGTGTGTGTGTGTGTGTGCGTGCGTGAGAGGGACCCGGGGGGGAGGGGGGTCAGTTTGTTTAGGTTGGAGGGCCCTGGACACCTGACTGTGTTAGTGAGGAACTATTGTTCCTGCTGCGGACCCTTGAAAATAGAAGCTTATAGGAAGCAATGAACAATGACTGTTGCATGACCCGCTAATGGATCTAACAGTTACAGCTTTGTGTGTGTGTGTGTGTGTGTGTGTGTGTGTGTGTGTGTGTGTGTGTGTGTGTGTGTGTGTGTGTCTGTGTGTGTGTGTGTGTGTGTGTGTGTGTGTGTCCACATCGCTAATCTGTGAAACAGTATAGCAATTGGGAAAGCAGGGGTGCGTGTGTGTGTGCGTGCGTGTGTGTGTGCACATGCACGCGCACACAGGCCTATACACGTGAATGATACAGCAGTGGTTCCCAAAGTTGTCAGGTCATGACCCCTGGGAGCCAGTCTAGTGGCTTCGTGCCGCGCTTGAACGGTTTTTATGATGTCATCGCATCAGTATTTTACAGCAACATATACTGTATACGCACCCAGGAAGTTTCAAGTGCTTTCCTTCATCCTATAGTGGGAATTATCGACGGTAAACTGGCTTTTCTAAAAAATGAGTGAATTTGCACCTTGAGTATCTGTGGTCTACAAATCTTGTCTTTGATGTCGATGAGCTAAAATCCACATGGACGTCTGCATGCTTATGTTCTTCATTAGTTTGTTCGTTAGTCCTGCAACGCCAAAGAAGGACTTGCAAAGTGGTTCAATTGTAACACACGTGCATGCAATATCTATATTATTCTATATTATATGGAATATTTACATATTTGACATACAATATTGGCCAATATTGTGCCAGCTGTCTTTCAATTACAGAGTGTATTCTAAATCAGTTTAGGGTTGTATAGCATTGTGCAACTATTTTTCCCATTGAACTGACTTAAACTCCCAAACTGGTACACCCAGGTAATATTTAATAATTCCCTTATGTTTGATACATTTTCTTATCACATCCATATATGAAAACAATGTTTAAAGAGTTGCTTCAATGAAATATAATTGATTTAAGCTTAAAACGATATGTTTAATGGAATTGTTTATGCGCAACTTTCGGTTTAATAACTCCCGACCTGTTTCATTAATTGATAAACTTGAAGTGGTTAACCCATTCTGAACGGGAACCCATTTTGGTGTTAGCATCATGTTATGCTTTAGCTATTGAAAAATAGCAGATCTACAAGCTCATAGCGCGCCACCGAGTGGCGCGCTACGAGCTTGTAGGTCTGCTATTTTTGAAAAAATCGAAGAACGACTGACATTTTTAGAATCTGATCTCAGGTCAGAATGGGTTCATCAGACCAGTGTGTGTCCAGTGGAAACCTCGTATGAATCTGATCTCAGGTCAGAATGGGTTAATGATAGCAGACATTTGTAGGTCTGTTGCCTGAAAATATTACATAATATGTAAAAGGATCTCTGAGTAAAAGAGTGAAAAGCAAAATGTTATACGACCATGGCGGCTCTCCCTTATACTTCTTGCACCATTGTCTGCATACAGTACACATGTATTGTGGCATGTTGTATTGTACAGTGCATGTATGTAATGTCGGAGTGGAATGTTTGAATGGCTATTTTTAACCGTTGGACCTATTTTTTTTAAACACAGACTCACTTTATATACAGTACACAGGATCTGATGTAACTGTCCCTTGTGCTTATTTTAGCGGCAGCACCTATATGTGAAACCCTGCAGTTCATTGGAGTGTGTGTGTGTGTGTGTGTGTGTGTGTGTGTGTGTGTGTGTGTGTGTGTGTGTGTGTGTGTGTGTGTGTGTGTGTGTGGGGGCATGCTGTGCTGGGCAGTCCCCTGCAGGCAGTGGTCTTTCTGATATGAACAATAGAGAGTACAGTAGGCTACAGTACAGTAACGCACATGCATGATTTTCCCATCAGGACACGCCCCCCTCATCTAGACTGAGTGGCATAACATTGAGCAGCATGTTGGAGTGTTGGAGTTTGGAAGCGCTCGTTGTAAATCACTCAACCGTCCTGCGTACCACCTGTTTCTAAATGTCACATAATGCAGGAGGCAGCAAAATGTTGTGTTATTGAAAACAAGCACTTCCAAAATAATCAAATGCAGGGCATTTCTTGACAGAAAGTATAGCTCGTAACGTTTCTATGGTGGATTTTTATGAAACAAAAACTTGTTGATAGAAAGAGGATAATTCAAGCTTTTCGTTCAGCTGCAATGTTGGTGAGTTTAACATTGTTTAATGGCAATCAGACAGGGCTTTTCTGTTTGGATGAATGGGCTGTCAAGGCCAGAAAGTCTCTTTTTTTGTAGAGCCTGGGTTTCAATGGGCGCTGATGGGAACGCTTGTTTTACAGCGCCGGCTACTACCAGTAGGGCGGGGTTATATATAACCTTACAGAAACTATATGCCTAAACCGTTACTAACCATAACCCGTAAAACAAGCGCCCCCTCATCGACCATCGACTCCCAGGCTCCACCAAAGATTGTCTCCCACCTGAAATAGGATTGGATGCATTAACCACAACCTGAGGCTTTCCTTCCTTTGTTGGGACAAACCAACTGTCTTGAGGACATGTTTACACTCAACCAGCATCACTAGTGAAAATAAACAAAGACAACATTTCCCAAACCTTACAGAAATCCTCATAATCCACAAGGTATAAGTATTAATAATTGTTTTAGCAATACAACTATTTTCACCCATAATATATTACACAGAAGAATACACTCACCCCTGGCAATTGGTACGTCCCAATTACATATAAGTATAGCATTGTGGTCATGTGGTACTCTTTTCACACCCTCAGACCAGGAAGAGGCTTTGGCAAGTATGTGGCTTTGTTTGGTAATCTATAATGCTGAGCTTTTAACTGAACTAAGATGAATGGGGTGTTTGTTTCAATCTGTGTTGTTTATAATATAACCTGAAGTAGTTGAACATGTGTATGAAAATGTGTAAACAACATGCAAACTTGGTCATGATGTTAAACAAAAACACGTAGCTATAGCATTGGAACACCACTATAGCGTTCAAAATGTTTGGATAATATGTTGTCCACAATTCACCTTTAGCTAAGCTAAAGGTGAGTGTGTGTCCTCTTCTCCAGAGGACAGTCTTCTCCAGAGGACAGTCAGAGGACAGTCCTCTTCTCCAGAGGACAGTCCTCTTCTCCAGAGGACAGTCCTCTTCTCCAGAGGACAGTGTGCTCCAGATGGAGGTGCTCTGAATGCATCTGCAGAAGACGTTTAAATTCCTGCATCACCAACATTATTACAAGCTGTCAGTGGTAGTATGCAGAACACTGATAGATGTACAATTACATCAAATCTTATTTAATGTATAGAGAAACGTTGCGTGGAGACAGAGCAAGCGGCACAAAACTGTGTGTGTGTGTGTGTGTGTGTGTGTGTGTGTGTGTGCGTGCAGGTGATAATAACTCATGAGTCACGATCGCTGTGCTGCACATCCCTTAACTTTCCCAGGACCTACTGTTTACTCTAGGGGCGTGCGTGTGTGTGTGCGTGCGTGTGTTTGTGCGTGCGTGCGTGCGTGCGTGCGTGCACTGACCATGTGTGTACATAGCCTACTACTATTATACCTTTCTTAAAACCTTCCCACATATATCACCCCTCCCGTCTGTCTGTCTGTCTGTCTGTCTGTCTGTCTGTCTGTCTGTCTGTCTGTCTGTCTGTCTGTCTGTCTGTCTGTCTGTCTGTCTGTCTGTCTGTCTGTCTTGTCCAGTTCCCCCTCTCTCTCGCACAGTCACTCACTTGCCCCCCCCCCCCCTCTCTCTCTCTCTCTCTCTCTCATTCTCTCTCTCTGCTTTCAATTTCGTCCTCCCTTTCCTTCCCTCTTTTTAATTCCTTCCATTCCCTTTGTCATCTCTCTCCATCCTTCTATGACCCCCCCCCCCTCTCCCTCCTCTCGCTCCCTGTCTTGGAGGACAGCTGGTCAATTCCGCCCCCCCCCCCTCCTCTCTCTCTCCATCCCTCCATCCTCTCTTTCCCTCCATCCCCCCCCTCTCTCTCTCTCTCCCTCCCTCCCTCCCTCCCTCCATCCCTCCCTCCCTCCATCTTGCTCTTCCATTTGATTGACATTTCATCAGACATGTAGAAGTGTCAAGCCTTGACCTGCAGTACTACAGCAACCTGCCCTCTGCGTGTGCGTGTGTGCCTGCCTGTGTGTGCATGTGCATGTGCGTGTGCATGTGCATGCCTGCATGTGCATGCGTGCCTGCGTGTGCATGTGTGCCTGCCTGCGTGTGCATGTGTGCCTGCGTGTGCATGTGTGCCTGCCTGCGTGTGCATGTGTGCCTGCGTGTGCATGTGTGCCTGCGTGTGCATGTGTGCCTGCCTGCGTGTGCATGTGTGCCTGCGTGTGCATGTGTGCTTGTGTGTGTGTTTATGCAGGTGTGTAAATTGTATTATATAAATGAAGATGAGCCTGCATGGTTTTGCAAGTGTGATTTCATTTGTAAGTAAGTATAAATGTGTGTGTGTGTGTGTGTGTGTGTGTGTGTGTGTGTGTGTGTGTGTGTGTGTGTGTGTGTGTGTGTGTGTGTGTGTGTGTGTGTGTGTGTGTGTGTGTGTGTGAGCATGCATGTGTGAAGAGTAGTTTCTCTCTTGAAAGCAAGTTACTGCAGACAATCCTAAGTGGACTGATAGTGTCCGCACACACACACACACACACACACACACACAGACACACACCCACACACACACACACAGACACACACCCACACACACAGGGGTTTATCTCAGCACTATGTCAACACATCCTTGTTGTTACACCTCCTGCTCTCCTGTGATCTCATGCTGCTGCTGCTCCACTACTGGTGTTGGTTTTGGCAGCAAATTCTGTTTTAGTTCGTTTTTTTCTTTTCTTTTATACATTTCTTTTAGTTTTAGTCATATTGTTTTTTTAGTACATTTTAATTTTGTTTTTGTCATATTTGTATTCATTATTTTGTCTATAGTCATGAATATCATCTGCGCCGTCTAAGTCTACAGTTGATTTTGCAGACTAAAATGTTGGCGGGCCTTGATGGCTTATGTACACAACGGCAACGAATACCAGATCTACAAGCGTGACACGTTTGTGGGCTTGTAGATCTGGTATTGTCAGAGCGCAACACCTGACACCAAACATTAAATCACATGTCTCCCCGTCTGTCCCTGTGTCCCTAGGGTATAGGTACCCTCACGAAAAACTCGACTCTCTACCCCCTGGTCAGCCTGATGGAGGAGAAAGGAACTGGTCGGAACAACGTGTTCCTTCCACGCGCTACGTCCGGCTGTGGAAAACCCTGTCAGGTATAAAGAAGCAGCTTGGAGTCCTCATGCATAGAAGGAAGGTCAGTGAGGTCAGTCCGCTGCCCCCCCCAGGTTGGCAGAGGAAGTGTTGCGCCCAGGATTACATTAGATAATTGACAAAAATGGATTGCAAAATCACTTACTTCACACCTGTGTGCGAACCGCCCGCGTCCGAAACGGTCGAGAAATGACAGAGTTACTGCGTGGGGGTCCTCGGGGGGGTCCCCAGAACGTCCAGACCCCCAGGAACGCACCCAGGGGGCCGGGCCAGTTCCGGTGAGCCACCCCACGTCCGAAACAGTTGAGAAATGACAGAGTTACCGTGTGGGGGTCCTCGGGGGGTCCCTCTACTGTACTGTACTGTACTGCAGCTCGTCTACAGTACCTCGACAGGCCCTTTACAGCCAGCTTCAATCCGGCCAGAGGTCTGCAGGAGGCCAACAGGAGGCGCTACAAGGACCACATGAAGGTGCAACTTATAAGAGCTGCAACATTCCACCCTCCAACCTGGAAAGGATAGCAGAAGACCGGGACGCTTGGCGCTCCTCCTGCAACTCAGGTGTCTCCCGCTTGGAGGAGAAGACGTCCCTGAGAGACGCACAGAGAAGCGCAGGCAGCGGCATGAGCACGCTGCAGGGACTGTCCAACCAGGCTCAACACACCCCCCCTGCCCCACGTCTGGACATGTGGGCGCATGAGCGCACCAGACGCTGAAAACCCCCCTTTACCCCCGGGAGATATGAAGTCATCGATGGACTGGACTACGATGGACTGCCATAAGCAAGTAAGTGTGTGTGTGTGTGTGTGTGTGTGTGTGTGTGTGTGTGTGTGTGTGTGTGTGTGTGTGTGTGTGTGTGTGTGTGTGTGTGTGTGTGTGTGTGTGTGTGTGTGTGTGTGTGTGTGTGTGTGTGTGTGTGTGTGTGTGTGTGTGTGTGTGTGTGTGTGTGTGTGTGTGTGTGTGTGTGTGTGTGTGTGTGTGTGTGTGTGTGTGTGCGAGGCTGCGCAAGAGTGACACCAACCAAACGCTACTTTTGTGCTCGGACAGACCCAGCCAGCCACCCACAGACACACAAAGCTCCTTAATGAAGTGGTTGCACCACTTAAAAAATAAATAAAATCACTTCCACTAGTCCCTCCCTAACATTTTTGTCTAGTTTGTATATGTTGACGATATATAATATATATAGTTTTAGTCATCATAGCTTAGTCTTTATTCAGTTTTAGTTTAGTTTTCGTCAGTGAGTTTTAGTCAACGGACATTTTTAGTTGACGAAAACACCACTTCTATAAAACCCCCGGTTTTCGTAAATTTATATGCCTCCTGCTTGACCACAAAAGCATTAAAAGTACCAGATCCACAAGCTCCATACGCGTTTTTGAACTTGTAGATCTGCTATACTTTTGAATTTGAATCCTGAAAAGTAAACAGTTTTGGTCGTAACGCGGTGTCCACCCGACAGAGACGGTGTGAAGTTGGTGACAGAAATAAAAACCTTCTGGATGCTGAATCTGGAATCACTAGGAGGAAAACAATCGATAGCTGCAGCCATGCAAGGGGAAACATTAGCATGAAAGGCCTCTATTAGTGTTCAGATCAATATGAAACCTGCAAAACTGTTAATGATCCTTAATGTTCATTTAACTCCGGACCCTTACGGGTCAATTTTTATACACTCTCACTGTCAGTGAACCACTTTAGCCCTATTATTAGTCAACGCTGAGCTTGTAGATCTACTTTTGAATATATACAGTATATATATATATATATATATATATATATATATACATACTGTATTTAGGCTATATATTGTTGACATTAGAGTACCACTCCTGACGTTACTCGCTCATCCCCACGGGTCACGGGAGTCCTTTCTCTATGGAGAATAATTGGTAACAAGAAGACTCGCCCCGTTTCTGTTTTCCTTCCAGAATTTTCCCCAGTGAGGGGTTGGTGGGAGAGGCTGGACAGCAGACGGCTGGACTTTGAATTTCTCTAACTATAAACTTTCATGACAGCAGAACAGCCTAAGTACAAATATAATTTAAGAAAAGCTACTACAGTGAAGTCTGTTCACAGAAGTTGTTGTAGGATATGTGGGGATTATCTGACGAGGTACCATTTGAGTGGGAAAAGCCTTACATATACTAAATAATACTAAATTGTTTATAGGGTCAATATAAGTAAAATAATATAGCCTTTCCACAGGAGTATCTTTTTATATTTTTCCAAAAAGAATACAAACAGCCAATATCATATTACAAAGTCATCCCCCTCACTGGTGACAATTCCGGGAGGAAAAACGGGCAAGCACCGGGGCGAGTCTTCCGGTATTCGAATAATTATGGGTCATCTTAGAATCATCTCATATGGACTTGTGTGTTCCAAAAATAAGCAAACTTTCCCTGCCGTCGATACTGTCGGGATGCATGGCTCTGTTTTACATACATACGTCTCAGGTATGCGGTCTAGTCTAACTTGGACTCAGGGGGGTGGACGCCTCTGCCTTGCATAGTCCCCAGTGAATAGGCAGGTTGCTATTCACTGGTGGTAACCCAATTTTGGTTTTAAAATATCAGAAGGTGTTGTATAGGCTTGGATTTTACTAAAAAAGCCCCCCTTTTAAAATACATGGT
>NC_137869.1:5285291-5305291 GCF_963924005.1 Protomyctophum bolini
TCTTCTTTGTAGGAAGGGGGTTGGGGGGGTTGTTGACATTTTGACAAGGGAGGCCAAACGGGAGGGTTTTTTTTTTGTCTTCCCCGAACTTGTGCTCCTCCAAAAAAGAGAGAGAGAGAGAACTCCAAAAGAGCTTTCTTCTTTCGCCGTTGCTTTGCTTTCTGCCCGTTCATTTCTACCAGTGCCCGTGCAAGAATTTTTTCCTTTTCTTTTCTTTCTCGTCATTATCTCAAATCAGTTGCAAGTTTTCGCTAGTTGCAATTGGCGCACAGAGACGCTTATAGCGCAGCCTCTCTTTTTTTCCTTCTTCCTTCTCCGCAATAGGAAAGCACTGCAATGAATAAAAGATGAATTGATAATTCATGCTTTTGGAGATATATAGCCTGCTGCTGAGTGTTGTGTTCCCCCCAAACGGCTATACCATGTCAGCCTGACCTGACGATATCCGAAGACAAACTCCCCGAGACGCCGACAGACAACAAGACAAGACCGACCAGCGCGCTTCGTAACTCCGGCAGTGTGTGAAGGAAGACAAGAAGAATTGTTTAGTTTTTCCAGCGGAGAGAGAGAGAGACAGACAGAGTAAAACAAAGAGACGCTTTTTGGTCCGGTTGTCCTGTCCTGTCCCGTCCCAGGTGTCCCACCAACACCGGGCGGGTCGCGGGTCGGACACTTCTCCCCGTCAGGCCGGGCTGAGCTGTCATGCTGCCCAAAGTCGAGACGGAATCCCTGGGAGTCGTCCGATCTTATGGGGAACACCACGGGCACATGCCACGAAACATGCAAGGTAAGAACAAATCTCTCTCTCTCTCTCCCGGTTAGAAAAGGCTTCTCGGCTATATATCCTACGCATGCAACCAAATGGACCCTATATACCGTACGGGTCCAATTGGTTGCATGTTGTGCACAACTCTCTGAGTTTACAGAGCTTTATTATTATAGGGTCCATTTATGTCTCGACAAAACCCTGTCTATACACTTTGGAAAGACAGAAAAAATAGAGGCTAATATTATGCGGGATTATAGTGTTACGAGAAGGGACTCGGTTTCATTTGGATTTGTTTAATTTTTAAGGTGCCGTTATATCGCGCTGCATGTCCCGTGTGCGTAAAAAACGACTGACTGACGAGAACAGAACACACTCTCGTGTTAGTATAGGTTATAAATATAGTTCGTGTGGTTGCTATACATTTTTAACTTTATATAGGGCTATTACAGGCTATAGTCAAGTGTTTGTTGCAATTTAGTCGTGCATGGCATCCCCCCCCCCCCCATGCACTGTTATTATTGTTAGCGTCTGTGATTCATGTCACCTGTCAAATAAACTGTATACATAGCATATAGAGTGCTTAATTGTTGTCACTTTCTATACCAAAACATCAGCCGAAGCCTGACATTCCTTAAATGTATAGCAAATCAAACGAACTGGATCCTTCTGCACAGGAATAATTATTGTCAATAATTGTCTATTGCTCTCCGGTGACATTTATTTCCTCAAAGTCGTTAAATCGTTTCGAAGTGAAATCCGCTACATAGGCCCTTTATACGGTGTATTAAGTCTTTGACTAAAGTGTGTTTTAGTTTTTTTGTTGTTGGGTAATTGCTCAGTAATAATTCAGGGGTTTATTTTAAAAATCGACGCAACGTTGAGATATAGACGAGAGGTTTATAGCCTTTCAGATTTATTTTAATTTTAACGTTATACGATCACAGAAATGAGCATTGAGCATTATATTTTGTTGCAATTGAAAACTGAAATAATAAACCACCACAACCACAAGTGTGTGAAATAATTAGCTTCCACTATATATATATATATATATATATATATATATATATATATATATATATATATATATATATATGCATATCTGATTATATATTTTATTATATTCCTTTCTCTCTCTGTTGACCAGAACATACACTCCGGTCACCGAGGAGTAGACTAAATTGTGACTTTGCATTTTTTTGTGTGTGAACCTCTATATAGTCCGTAAGTTTTCCTCCAGTTGGTTTTGAATTAAGTGAGGATATTATTAAATCTTCTAATCCAGCAGCAGCAGCAGTGTATGGGTCAGTCAGTCAGTCAGTCAGTCAGTCATTCCACAGCCATATAACCTGCAGAGCTCAATTAGACCGAGCCTAGGCTATAGTTTATGGACAAGTTGATAACGACAAGGAGTGCCTTCCAAATTCCAACCCTATATCTCCGTGTCTTTACACTGAGCGGAAGGGGGAAAAAAAGAAAACAAAATCAAGTAGCATGGAATTGGATGATTTATAGATAGACGAACGGATGAACAACACGTGCTAAAGATGTTACAAAAGACTACAGCTTGCTAAAGACTACAAGCTTACTTTTTTTTTTGCCCGTCGAAGTGGAAGTGCAGCGGCTGCAGTTGATTATTGATGATGATTGGACAACGCTACTACCGAGGCCCTGGTAATCATATTTTTATATTCGTTGTTTAAAACAAAACAAAAACAGCATATACGAACCTATTAATGAACGCATGATCGGAACAAACAACAGATATTGGATCCCAGGGTCAAAGATATTATGATTTTAAAAATAATAACGATAATAATGCAAAACGAAACCAACGCCTTCACTTCACAGCTCGCGGAGAACTTGTTGCGCTTGATTAAAAGTGATAGCAGCCGCAGCGATATAAATGGGCAAATATTTATGAGCAAAATGTTTTCAGCCAGCAGGGAATTGTAAGCCTGTGTGATTTAAAACAAGTAGGCCTATAGCTTAATATTTTTTTTTGCCAAGGCCATTTGAAAGCTTGCGGGTTTTTCTTTTATTTTTACGACGTTGCTCCTCATTTTCCTGCTTGATCTTCGAGTGTTTTTTTTTTATTGTTCCAATAAATGCATTTGCACTAGCTTGTTAAATGGCAGTCCAGGACAGGTGTTTGCTTAACACTGCCATAAGTGTTCTTATCATCAATAGAACTATTTATTTCGAGTTGTAAAACAATTAAATGGCTTGTGGATTATTTGTATCTAACAAAACAGCACAGGGGTGGGGGGAAAAAAATCACATTCGTGAGTGAGTGACTGACTCACTCAAACAAGTGAAGAAAATTGACCAATTGTTAGTTAAATTCCTCAAGTCCATTTGGATTTTGGAATGTATCTTAGTATATCTATTTAAATAAACATTTCTCTGTCGCCTATATAAAGAGCATGAAGATTTCTGCGTGTCTTCATTTTGTACGTGGGCGGTAGGATAACATGTTTTCTTCCTCCTCTCTCTCCTCGAATCCTTAACTCTTAATATCTCGCCATTTCCCACGCGATTTCACGACTTACACTCATGAATATTTATGAGCGTCACTTTCATGCGGGTTTGCACTGTCTGACTGAGAGAGAGAGAGAGAGAGAGAGAGAGAAATAAAGAGACAAAAATGATAAGTGCTTTCAAGCCCTTCCAAAATATATATAGGTTAGGCTAAAATGTCGTCCAGTGCGAAATTAGCCTACCCTGGCTATACATACACATCAAATAAGTAAAATCATTCAGTCTTCTTCAGTTTTTTTCCCCCCCAGCTGTGGAGGAAAAGTTTCATGAATTAACATGTTGGAATTTGGGAAAACAAAATGCTTTCATTGAAAGAAACTCACTGTGTGTGTGTGTGTGTGTGTGTGTGTGTGTGTGTGTGTGCGTGTGCGTGTGCGTGTGCGTGCGTGCTCGTTGCTTTCATGGGATTCTGCAGCGCCTCACTTTAAAATGATGGACTATTCTTACGACGAAGACCTCGACGAGATGTGTCCCGTGTGCGGAGACAAGGTTTCGGGATACCACTATGGCCTGCTCACCTGCGAAAGTTGCAAGGTTGGTACCAAAAACACAACAACCCCCCAAGTGTCTGTTACCATGTCAAGGAACCCCAAATTAGTATGTATTTTGCCTGCGGACATTAAACCCCCCCAACGACACACACACACACACACACACACACACACACACACACACACACACACACACACACACACACACACACCTGAAAGTATATTTCGTGCTACAGCCCTCCCGATATACAAGATGTCGACGTTAAATTTTGAGAAAAAAAAAATGTTTGCAAGATATTTTCAATATCACATCGCCGAGCTAAAGCTTCACAAGTTATACGCTTATATAGTTGTGGATGGTCTGGTTTTTCATGGCCGATGTTGACCCCCCCCCATCCCCGGACCCCACTTTGAGAACCTCTTCTCTAGAGTCTATAGTCCAACTTTCACTTCTCTGACCGTCTACTCTGTGTCTACTCCTATACTAACATGCTATTAAGCTATGGAAAAGTGTTCTAAGTATATAATAATGATGCGTGTAGACGGTAGAATACCCGTGTTTCTTTGTATGCACGCTGTGAAGCTATGAAGGCAATAAGGCGCTTAAACTGACTGACTGACTAGCCACTGCATGCGAAACCCTTCCTGCACAATGAGACCTTCTGTGACTCCGAAGAGAGTCCACCTCATAGACGCTATAATACCAGCTCATTTGAAGAGAGTCCACCTTATAATACCAGCTCATTTGGATCCATGTCTGCACTCTCTCTTCAGTTCAGAGCTACACACGTTTGTTTCCATCTGTCTTCGGAGTTGAATTAACACCGATGGGTTTTTTTTTTCACCGCGCTTTAAATGAAAGACTCTGGATTTTCACAGTGCTTTGAATGAGTGCTGTTGTACCTCCAGTCGGCCCCCGCCCGCCCTCCCTGCTGCCGTGCACAAAAACACACGGCACACAAGCACGCACACACACACACAGTCACACACACTCACACACACGCACTCACACAAAAACCTAGCCCCAACACAATGTTATCGCGTTTCATCAAGTGCCCTACGATATTATAATTGTGCTTACAGCGCTTTTTCCTATAATACACACCACTCAAAGTTAATAGACTCGGAATACGGTCATTGTAAAGCAAAGTGTGGCGATGTTTCATCTATAATTTTCCCCTCTCTGTCAACAATATAATTGCCCCGCGTGCATTTCCCTCCGGCCGCCTCTGATCATATGCTCAATGTCACGCTAATAAGCGCCATCCTCCTCTCTCTCTCTCTCTCTCTCTCTCTCTCTCTCTCTCTCTCTCTCTCTCTCTCTCTCTCTCTCTCTCTCTCTCTCTCTCTTGTCACCCCGACCCCGGCTGTTTGTCAGTATATACCGGAGAAAGGAGAGAGGGAGAGGGAGAGAGAGAGAAAAAATTAAGCTTAAAGATGAATGCCTTTGTGTTAACATTATTCAGTGTAAAAATGGAAGCCCTGTGGTATTGACGCTGCGCTGTGTGCATTTCTTGTCTATGTGGTCATTATTCAAAGCAGATGTTATAGATTTTTTACCCCATATTATGACCTTGGGATGTTGGAGCATTGTGCTTCAAGGGAGCCTTGTCAATGCCAGCGCTCGGCTCGCTGCTCTGGTGGCTCACACTCTTTTAGAATAAACCCGAGTTGTCAATTTAACTCAGAGAGAGAGTGAACAAATGGACCCCGAAAGGGTCCATTTGTTCAACTTAACTCTCTGAGTTAAATTGACGTTCAAGTTTTTTGTGTGTGTTGTCGTTGTTGTTGCTCTGTGAAGTTGTGCCGGGCGGTTATGCGCGTGTGTTGTCGCAGAGTCAAATTCGTTTGACGCGTCTGTCAGTTGAGCTGAGATGCGGTTGTGTGTGTGTGTGTGTGTGTGTGTGTGTGTGTGTGTGTGTGTGTGTGTGTGTGTGTGTGTGTGTGTGTGTGTGTGCGTGTGCGTGTGCTGTTAGTAAGCTGTGGGCATGCTGAAATGTGTGCAAAAAACAAGATGTGAGTTTCAAACTGCTATAGGCTATGCGCACAACGATAAATACGATAAATACACATACGATAAAACAGCGCCGCCGTCATTTGACTCTCAGAGTGTCAAAAAATTGACTACCGTCTGTGGAGTTAATTTGTTTCTCCACGGGTTCTTAACAGAGAGGATTCTGTGTTAATGTATATATATATATATATATATATATATACTGTACACACATGTAAGAACATCACGCAGAAGAGGCCCCTCTAAAATACAGAGAGTCCTTCCTCTCACCGACGTTAACTTCCCACCCACAGCTCTTTAAAAAAGCCACAATGATTTGTCTTAATTCGGTGGTAATCATTTGGTAAGAGTGTATATAGCGTAATACCCCTCGTATTTCTTTATTTGTCTTTTCCTTTAACGAGGGATATGTTCATTCATGCAACTACAACGTGTACGCACGTCATGACAGGGTAAACCCTTCGACCCGTTTTGTGGAAACCTCCGTTATTTGCAATAGGATGTGGCCCGAATCATGTCACACGCACGCACACACACACACACACACACACTCATACACACAGACACACATACACACACATACACACAGGCACGCACACATACACACAGGCGCGCACGCGCACACATGCGCGCATGCACACACACATACAGTACCACCCACCAAAACAGAGTTGTGAATAGGATTCCTTTATCAGGGTCAAATTGGAGCTGTGGCTGGCTTGCGGGTGGTGGAAGGGGACAGTGTGTTTTGGATGAAAGAGGAGTTGGAGGCATGTGTGTGCGTGCGTGTGCGTGCATGTGTGTGTGTGTGCGTGTGTGTGCGTGCGTGTGGCGTGTGCGTGTGTGTGTGCGCACACACACACACACACACACACACACACGTATGCCTGTACTTGTCGTGTTAGTTCCCATTACAGGCGGGTCTGTTAAATGTGAATCAATAACCACATCGTAGCGTACATGTTAGTAAAACAACAACTCATACTTACTCATATAGTGTACAATAGTGTTCAAGTGTTAGACTATTTTGTGTTGTATCACTTGTATCATTCTGTACGCGACAGCTTTGTTTTATTGAGTTCTTCGGAGTTGTCTTATTTTTTGTTTTGTAAACCAGACTCAGAAAACAATGCTTTATTGTCGTCTCTATTTGAAGTTATTATAGAGAGTAAAATCCTATATTTTAATTTAAATCACCCCCCCCCCCCCCCGGCCAAAGCATTTGACTGTGCAACTCTGAACGTGTACAAATGTAACCAAATGAACCCGTTACGGGTCCATTTGTTCACACGCAGAGTTAAATAAACCCTGGTTACAATGTTGCGCACGGCTACAAAATATCTGCCAGTCTTTTTTTTTAACTTCTGTTGATTTCAATTTTTTCAGAACAACCTCGGAAAAAGGCAGGATATTAATGTCACGGTCGCTTGGGTAAAAAAAAAAGAAAGGAATAAAAACCACACAGGTAGAATTATGTGTGGTATATTATTATATATTGGTTAGGTGGTAATTATTGGATCTGTTTTCCTCTCCTCTTGTGTTTTTCTTGTTTCGCTGCAAAATCCGGTGGCATTTCATCTCCCAGAGTTCAATGAACGCTCACAACTTTGACAGTTTAGTGGGTCAGGGTTTTTTTTTGCCTACCTTATATTTTACAGTGCACGCTGATAGTTATTTTGTGTGTGTGTGTGTGTGTGTGTGTGTGTGTGTGTGTGTGTGTGTGTGTGTGTGTGTGTGTGTGTGTGTGTGTGTGTGTGTGTGTGTGTGTGTGTGTGTGTGTGTGTGTGTGTGTGTGTGTGTGTGTGTGTGTGTGTGTGTGTGCGCGTGTGCGTGTGCGCACGGGCGAGCACGCTACAGTGCAGATTCTCAGACGAAGGGGGAGGCATTTAATTCATTTCATCTTGCATTTGTACACTCTGAGCTTTAGGTAAACAGTCAGTATTTTTTGCAGTGCAGCAGGTCAAAATGCAGTCGCTTGGTCGCATGGCTGTTTGCATTGATAGCGTGTGTTCAATTGTAGATATTCAGTGCAGTTTATTTTTCAAACGCTTTCATGTCAAGGACCCCCACACACACACACACACACACACACACACACACACACACACACACGCATAGCCACGGTGTTGGAAATGTTGTTGAGGCAGTGACTTAACATTCAATATTTGTGTTGCTTGAAACATTTCAAAATTGTCAAGGTTTGCTTGAAAATAGCAGATCTACAGATTGCAGACAGGCTATTTACAAAGTGTATTCCGGCCCTCCTTGTGGTCTTGGGACCTGCAGAGAACTGTCCTTCATATAGCTTGCAGCTGTACTCATTATAGGACGAGCAAAAATGTATTGTATGCAGATCCGTTTTTTGTACCGGGGCATTTTCGCTCATGCTTTTGTTCACCCCCGTTTCTTTGTCCAGTTTTGGGGGAGTTTCATATATTTTTTAAAAACACAAATGGAAGGCATGTCGACCAGATCAGAATTGCATGAATATGAATTTCCCTGACAAATAGTTTGAGTGCAGCATCTATTTTCTTTTGCAAGCGAGGGGGAAGCACTTTAAGTAAACCAGCCACCGCAAAAGAAAAAAATGAAGAGCTATGATGTTTTAAATAATTTGTCAGATAGGTTTGAGTGGTTCCATTCCACCCCATGATTTCTCATGGTTGAACTATAGCCTCCAATTCTTGGACTTTTACCATACAAGAGAATCCATTTGCCAATAGGGAAGCAGCAGACAATATATAGTAACTTACAGTATTCTACGGAATCTTTCTTGCGTGGCTTTGCACAACATGAATAAAATACTGTTGTTTCTCAGACTGAGATGTTTCTCACTCACAGTAAACATGACACTTTATGTCCTGTTGTTTTTTGTTGTCGTTGGATAAGACTTTGCCCACAAGTCCATTCTGTATTGATGTGGTACCATAAGGCAAGCGTTGATCAAAGTAACAATTATTCAACATTGTCTTAGTGGTTTAGACACTTCCATTTAGTGATGAGAGATTAATCCTCAAACACATCGTATCGGTCAATTTGAGTTGTTTTCAGATTAATCGGCACCGGTCCGATTAATCGGTCTGTCTTTACAGATAAACAGCTTGAACAGATCTACAAGCTCACAATATCTGACTTGCCTATAAGCCTGCAGTGCAGATATACCCTGTTACATGTATTTTTCAGAATGGACAAAATTATTATAAATTTTGTCAATACAGAATGAGATCATATTATCGACAATCGGTTGATATCGGTTATCGGCTATAACAGCAATTAATTATATCGGATATCGATATCGGCCAAAATGTCTCATCGGCACATCCCTAGTACTTTAAATTTTTAGAGAAAAGTCTGCCTCCTTGAAGCACAGTATAGGCAATGTCTATTACATGTGGTACAGACAGACAGACAGGCAGACAGGCAGACGGGGTCAGTCAATGCAGATTGTTTTGAGTATGGCCAGATATTGACGGTAGCAATTCTTATACCAAAAAAAAAGAAAGAAATGAAAACATTCATATGCACAAACACTGACACACACACACACACACACACACACACACACACACACACACACACACACACACACACACACACACACACACACACACACACACACACAGAAGAGCAGGTTTAAGGATTCTCCCCTTAGGTTATGGATCTAGAATACGTTAATACACCCTCCCCCCTCCCTCCCCCCCGCACGTTTGATTTCCCCCTCCCCGCCGCTAATAATTAACCCATTCTGACCTGAGATCAGATTCATACGAGGTTTCCACTGGACACACACTGGTCTGATTAACCCATTCTGACCTGAGATCAGATTCTAAAAAATGTCAAGTCGTTCTTCGATTTTTCAAAAAATAGCAGACCTACAAGCTCGTAGCGCGCCACTCGGTGGCGCGCTATGAGCTTGTAGGTCTGCTATTTTTCAATAGCTAAAGCATAACATGATGCACCAAACACCAAAATGGGTTCCCGGTCAGAATGGGTTAATTCCACATTGCAGGTATGAATCCCGGTAATCCCGGAACTGTGAATTATGGATATAATTTATTGGATTTTTCTGGCTCCTATGCTCATATTTTTCAATAATTGAGCTCTGGGTGATAGAGCGATGTTTGTAAAGTCTGTCAGTCTTTATATGGGGGGAGAGTGAATCACATACATGTCATGATAATAATAATGGTTAGAATTACATTTCCATCCCCTATATATAAAATAAACTGATTGTATATAAACATGTTATAGTTTGTTGACTATTGAGTGAATTTCGACCATTTGTCTTTTTGTTTTAGTTCCGAGCAAACAATCCACGTGCAGTAAAACACTTTTTATCACAATAGTTATGAATTCATAACCTTTCTGAAAAAGTGTCTTCTTGCAGTGTGTATGAATGTAAAGTGTGTGTGTGTGTGTGTGTGTGTGTGTGCGCGTTCAGAGCATGATTATATTTTAATGATCAATCAGTCAATTGTGTTGGCTCAATGGAACTAATGTATACTTTAAGTTCTTATTTATTGCTATAGAACAAAAACTAACCCTTTAAAGTTTTAACTGATAAAAAAAAGTGTTCATGGCATTTGTTTTACATTAATTGTCAATTATTTGGGGGCCCCACTTGTAATATCCTCGCGGTCCAGGTTGGACCAACTATCGTTGCTATCGGGGCAGAAATCTCTTCATCTCCATATTTTAACTTTTTGTGTTTTTGTGTTTAAAATAAATACATATTTGATGACGCTCTACAACGCCACATGATCTGTAAATCGGCTATTTTCACTACTGATTAAACCTTTTTATGTATTCATCAGATATTATTAGACTTTAATTTTATTCATCAAATAATGAATTGAAATGTTTCGAATTGATGAAAAGTTGGGATTTTTTGTTTTTAATCTTTAAAAAAGGAGAAATGTAATCGTGACACATACATAATTATTGTCCCCGACCCACTGCTTGGGAAACAGTCACTTATCCCATACCATGTTCTTCGATGAATTGAATATGAAGGACCCCAACGGAAACAAGCCCTATAGGCTTTCGTGGGTTATAAATCCTCTTAGCAGACCTTGTATTGAACTGTACATTCAATCAATCAATCAATCAATCAATCAATCAATCAATCAATCAGTCCTTCTTGCATCTGTTCGTCTCCCCAAACCGGGTGTGAATGAATGAGGCCAATTACAGATGCTGGGGGTTCGAGGTGGTGGTTTGTGATAGCAAGATAGCAAACGACCTCCTCTCATCCACTCTGCAGGGAGTTCCAACTACTTCCCTCTGGTAGACGGTACAAAGTACCAAAGTACCAGCTAACCGTAAAAATTTTTAAAATTCTTTCATACCAAATGCCATTAAGGCACTAAATGATACCATGTCTCGCTAGATTTGTTTGTTTTTCCAATGTATCTGCCACTGTTGTCCTGCACTTTTTTGCCATGAGAAAATAATTGTGTTAAGTGTTGTTGCTGTTGTTGTAACCGTTTGTTTTTTACTGTTTGAGACCGAAGACGAATTTCCACACGTGGACAATAAATGAAACTAACTAACTAACTAATACGGAGGGGTATAGCGGTAGGAGGGTTACACTTGTGTTGACGTCTTAATTCCCCCCCCCAGGGATTCTTCAAGCGCACCGTCCAGAACAACAAGCGCTACACGTGCATCGAGAACCAGAGCTGTCAGATCGACAAGACCCAGAGGAAGAGGTGTCCCTACTGTCGCTTCCAGAAGTGCCTCACCGTGGGCATGAAGCTCGAAGGTACGCACGCACACACACACACCTCACCGTGGGCATGAAGCTGGAAGGTACGCACGCACACACGCACGCAGTTTACAACACAACACTGCTATAGAGCACCGAAGTCCTGACGTCACTTCCAGTAGAGGGCGTCAGTCCCCAGGTTCATGTATTTGTTTAGTTGCATTGAAATCCCCATTGAGGCGATTTTAGATCGCCTCATATAACAACTGTGTTTGAAAAATAAACATGTCACCCCGGCCGCTTCACTCCTATGGATATGAAGAATCAACTGACTGAGAGAAAACGCTAATGTTACTGCTGCTGAATTAGTTAGATTTTCTCTAGAAGCAGACTGTAACATATATGAGTGACTGACTGTTGCAAACTATACAGAGACACCTCCCTGACAATAACGCCGAGACAGCTTGTTTATTTTTGGACCACAACGCTTATAGTAAACAATATTAAGATCACCCCATGTTATTCTCCATAGAGAAATTACTTCTGCGAACCAGGGGAATCGAAGGGATGAGCGAGTTACGTCAGGACTTCGGTGCTCTATAGAATGCCACTCATTTAAAAACTTATTTTTGCACTCAAGTGCATCTATTTTTTTAGTTTTACGATTTTTAGCAGGCTGGTGATAGTGAGTATAAAATAAATACATAGACAAATGGACAGAGCACTTTCACTGGGTCCTTTGGGGTGAAAATGAACTATTGTGGAACTTTCAGCTGAGCTAATTAATAATAACCGTTACGATTTTCCAAAGCACTTTTTTTTTCAAAGCTCTTGACACCTTTCAGTTAATTTACTCTTCAGAAGTTAAATCGTTAAACATCTTTCCAAAAATAGCAAAAAACAAGTATTTGTTGTGCGGCAAAGTATATAATGTCTCTTGTCGGGTGGAAAGTGAAAACCTTACGTACCAAAACTGTTACTTTTCAGCATTAAAAAAAAGAAAAAGAAAAAGTAGCCGAACTTTTGCGCCACACTTCGAGCTTATGTCCAACGTTTGGAGATATGAGGCCTGACAGCCACGACATGGGGATCAAGTGGTTAAAAGGAGCCTCTGACCCGAAAGCGACTCACGAGGACTTGATGAGCGTGAAATACTAAACTATTAGATTTGAGGTATTTAGCTCAGGTCCCGCTAGTCCAGAGTGACACCGAGGGGAGCTGGGGAGGGACAGAACTCTGGGTATCTTGTTCAAGGGTATTCCGACAGGATAACCCATTCTGAACGGGAACCCATTTTGGTGTTGGCATCATGTTATGCTTTAGCTATTGAAAAATAGCAGATCTACAAGCTCATAGCGCGCCACCGAGTGGCGCGCTACGAGCTTGTAGATCTGCTATTTTTGAAAAATCGAAGAACGACTGACATTTTTTAGAATCTGATCTCAGGTCAGAATGGGTTAATCAGACCAGTGTGTGTCCAGTGGAAACCTCGTATGAATCTGATCTCAGGTCAGAATGGGATAACTGGCTGTCGACAGACACGCTGGCTAGCCGCCGTAGCGTTGGGGGGGGGATCAAACGGGCTGACCGTTTCGTTTGGCAAACAGGACATTTCTCTATAAACGCTAAGGCACTCTGGACAATGCCATGTGTTATTCCTGAGAGGAGAAAAAAAGTCCTCATGCGCATTGCAAGGCCAATACTGAAAGGAAAAAAAAAAATAACAGCCCATCATCACACAGCATTCACCGCAGCATGGGGGCCCAAAAACAACACATTGACAACATTCACAGTTGAGTTAAATTAAATCAAACCGGTCTGGTTAGTCTAGTAATGCCAACTTCAGACCATATACTGATGTGTGGGCGGCATTAAAAACCCCAACATGAATACTCTTAGACAGCGTTTATCTCTTTTCCTTTTCTTTTTTTTAACCCATTCTGACCTGAGATCAGATTCATACGAGGTTTTCCACTGAAGACACACTGGTCTGATTTGAACCCATTCTGACCTGAGATCAGATTCTAAAAATGTCAGTCGTTCTTCGATTTTTCAAAAAATAGCAGAGCTACAAGCTCGTAGCGCGCCACTCGGTGGCGCGCTACGAGCTTGTAGCTCGTCATGCTATGGGAACCCATAGCATGACGCTAACGCCAAAATGGGTTCCCGTTCAGAATGGGTTAAGGATATTGTTATTTTGCAGTCCCAGTTAATTAATGGCCAGCAAATTATTTTTGGCTATTAAACTAAGTGAACAGCCCCAAACCACCAAGATCTGCGTCCAGCCAGGAAGCATAATAATATGCCTCAAGCAGCTGTAAACATGGTGGGGTTGAAAAGGAGATCCATGGTGATATTATTTGATTTTGTGTACCGGCGTACACTTCAAGAAGCGAGCCTGTCTGTTTGCAATTATGGAAACTGAGAGCTGGGGAAATATGTTAACCCATTCTGAACGGGAACTCGTTTTGGCGTTAGCATCATGTTATGCTTTAGCTATTGAAAAATAGCAGATCTACAAGCTCATAGCGCGCCACCGAGTGGCGCGCTACGAGCTTGTAGGTCTGCTATTTTTGAAAAATCGAAGAACGACTGACATTTTTTTGAATCTGATCTCAGGTCAGAATGGGTTCATCAGACCAGTGTGTGTCCAGTGGAAACCTCGTATGAATCTGATCTCAGGTCAGAATGGGTTAAAAACAGAAAAAAAAAACTCCCTCCCTAGCTCTCCTCCCGAATGCCAGTGGTGGTAGCATGCGGACCCCCAGGACAGCTA
Source organism: Protomyctophum bolini (assembly GCF_963924005.1). NCBI lineage: Eukaryota > Metazoa > Chordata > Actinopteri > Myctophiformes > Myctophidae > Protomyctophum > Protomyctophum bolini. Next base: position 5,299,590 of record NC_137869.1, read on the forward strand.
TTGTTGGAGACATGGCTGCTGCTTTAGCGTCTATAGACATGCATGAGCTGAGAAGGTTCATCTGGTTATCCATCCATCGCCGGAGAACACAACAGACACCAACCATCCTTTGTCTGTTCATTCACAATAGAAGTCCGTTAGGCACTCCCCAATGTTTTAGTGGAATATAATCTATGTTGAAACGTGGAGTGAAGTGACGTGTTTTGAGCTTGTAGATCTGCTACTTTTACTACTATATTTAATTTCTAATTTTTATTTGAATCCTCAAAAGCAACAGTTTTGGACATATGAGTTTTCCTCACTCACTCGACGACCAAACATTTTTTTTTACAAAAAGGTTTACAAATGAGAACGATCTTTGAATCACAATGGAAATCATCCGATGTTAGAAGGAAAATTATTCTTGGAAAGCCCACAGCAGCAGGAGGAGTACTGTAGCACAATAAGTCTCTTTTTCCCGACCTGATTTGCATTTGACCAGCAGAGAGAGAGAGAGAGAGAGAGAGAGAGAGAAATGCATTTGACCAGCAGAGAGAGAGAGAGAGAGAGAGAGAGAGAGAAATGCATTTGACCAGCAGAGAGAGAGAGAGTGAAATGAGATTCCACTGTTTGAAACGATCTGACAAAGCGATCGCGGCGGGATGAAGACGTGAACCCGTGATTGAGTCGTACTGAGGCCGTACACCACAGAACGCTAACATTTCAAGAGCACAACCATCTGTGTTTTATTTTCAAACGGCGAGCTGTGAACAGCCCGAGTGTACCATTTCATTTCCAAAGTGGTGTGTGTGTGTGTGTATTATATAAATATATATATGTATATATATATATTTATATACCATTTTGTTGAACGAAACCCCTCATTTTGTACAATTGTTCCCTGAAAACCCAACAATAGCTCGGCGATGTTTAGACAGCGAGTGTGAACCAGGCTGGGGTTTTGGCTAAAGCGCACGGACGGCATGCATGTGCACTTAGACGGCATGGTCAGACGGCGTGATAGATTAACCCATTCTGACCTGAGATCAGATTCATACGAGGTTTCCACTGGACACACACTGGTCTGATGAACCCATTCTGACCCGAGATCAGATTATAAAAAATGTCAGTCGTTCTTCGATTTTTCAAAAATAGCAGACCTACAAGCTCGTAGCGCGCCACTCGGTGGCGCGCTATGAGCTTGTAGATCTGCTATTTTTCAATAGCTAAAGCATAACATGATGCTAACACCAAAATGAGTTCCCGTTCAGAATGGGTTAAGTGTTGGCGAGCAGGAAGCAAAGTATAGCGATATAACGATGATACTTTTGGCCCGTCCCGCTTCTGATGGCGCTGTGTTTGATTTGAACGCCGGTCGGTCAGAACGCTTGTTCAAACAGAATTATCCAGAAAGTGACAGCAGGGCAGAGGGGCCAACCAACCCCACATTCTTCTTATGCTCAAAGAAAATATTTGAAATCAACTTGGTTCCTTTTTCTCCCCTCTCCCTCCGCACGTAACTCGAGGGCCTCCGTTTCTGAAGGCTATACGTGTCCGTTTAGGGTGGATGGGTGGTGGGGGGGGGGGGGTTGGTAGGCCTTTGTATTGCCTGAGCTTCATCTTTTTATATCATTAAACCACTTCCAAACCACTTCCTTTTTTGGGTATTTCCTTATAGGCGAAATTAGCCAATCCACAAGCACCACTAGCTTTTTGATTGTCTTTTTTTCGTTATTCATCTTAAGATAAGTATAGGTTGATATTTGACTTTGGGCATCAGTGGTTAAAGTCTCTGAAAGCACATGGACATATTTTGTCCACCGAAGGATTGTGCCATCCTTTAAAAACCAACAGATTTTTATTTTTATGTAATTCAGCTTCAAGTACACGTGATTTGCTTTCCTACGCTGATAGCCTATCTGTTTTCTAAGCAAAATGCTTCACTCGTTTATACACCAGAATGGAACATTAAAATGTATGCAAATCAGGTCTCCAGACTGCTTGGGGTTCGTGCATGCCCACACACACTCCTACCTCTTTTTGACTTCACATTCACATGCTATACACCTTCAAGGCATGGAGTCGCTGGTCCATTCACAACAAGTCAAATGATCTAAGAAAAGGCTCCAACATCGCCAACGTCTTGAGCAGCCATTAGCAGCCAGCTCAAACCACAGCCCGGCAGACTAAAGACAGTAGACACAAAGCCATATTTCTGTGCTTTTATAGTCAATGATCGGTGGTTTTCAAAGTGGGACACAGCCAGGCAGTGTCGATTAATTCTGACGACCAAATAAAAACTATACTATACGGTGAAATGATAAAGAGGGATTTTATCCACTATTTTATAATTCTGCTATTCAAAGCAAAATATTGTACAATTGCGAGGGATAAGAGGAATGATGATTCTGAAAAACGATGGAATCACAAACAGACTATTAACATTTGTTCCTCGATCCCCCGCACCCACGCACGCACGCGCGCGCGCGCGCACGCACACATGCACGCACACACACACACACACACACACACACACACACACACACACACACACACACACACACACACACACACACACACACACACACCTCTCTGCCATCAAGCTGCCATGCAAAGATAGATTAATTGCTCTTAATTGTGAATGGCCACAGGGCAGAATATGTTGCCGTGCTTGTCGTTTTGCGCATGCAGCTGACAGGATGGAGGTTGGTGGTTTGGGTGTAGAGGGCCTGCCGGAGGTGGTTGGTGGTTTGGGTGTAGAGGGCCTGCCGGAGGTGAAGATTGTAGATCTGCTATTTTCAAAAGATTTGTATACTTTTGACACATTGGAAAGTGTGTGAAATGGGACATTCTGCATAATAATGAGTACATTTTGGTACTTTAAGTGCACGTACTCAAGTACATTTTTAATTCACATAACATTGATTTATTGATTGAAGTATTTATTAACAGTTAGCAGAATTACAGTACATTTCAAGCACAAACTGTTAACTGTGGACGACACCATTTTCTACATTGCAGTAAAGATACTTTTACTAGAGTAAAAAAAACAAAACATGTATACCGGTAGTACCGGCTGTCGGGGTGCGTTTGATTTGTTTGCTGGCGGAAGTGTTTCAGCTCCGGGGCAGGTATATGGGCCCCTGACCCCCCTGCGGCGGTCTGTCTCATGACCGATCAGGGGGCCAACGGGGGGCCCCTCTCTGCCACAACCTGTAAAGACCTCCCACACTGACAAGAGAAGCCATGCACACCCATGTACACACGCGCATATACGCACACACACACACACACACACACACACACACACACACACACACACACGCACAATTAAATAAATATTGCTCTAGATAAACACACATACAGTGTAGAGCACACAGACACTCATAAAGCTTGAACTGTCTCTAGATTCAAACACACACACACACACACTCAACTGTCTCTAGATTCAAACACACACACACACACACACACACACACACACACACACACACACACACACACGCACGCATGCTGGTGTTTGCACATACAAGCACAGACACGCACAGTGGTGTAAACACATACATATATTCATAAGCAGACCCATAAAAAAAATAAAAAAAAGGTGCCGGGAAGAGAAGCCACAGGCTAGAGCGAGACCCTCGTGTTGTCGTTTGGTTTCCGTACACACAATAGCAGCAGAACACGGTTGGTCCATGTGTTTGATATCCGTACACAATAGCAGCAGAACACGTGTGTGGTTTTTGCGACGGCACTTTGCATCTGTAATGTACACCAGTGTTGATTTCGTCAACTAAAACTAAGACTACCCTTTTCCACTGATGAAGACTAAGGGCTGTATTTTGCGTGTCTTAAGTACCAGGTCTTATTCCCTAACTTGAATAAACTAAAGACCTGGAGGCGTGATGATCAATGCTCTTTGGCCACTCAGAATAGCCAAATGGCATTGATCACGCCTCCAGGTCTTTAGTTTACTCAAGTTAGGGAATAAGACCTGGTACTTAAGACACGCAAAATACAGCCCTAAATGGAAACTAAATGAAAACTATGACTAAAATGTTAGGAAGGGACTATAGTGGACAAGAGATCCAGTATAAGTCATTTTACACCTGGTTGCATGCTGAAAATAGCAGATCTACAAGCTCCAGCTTGTAGATGGCTATTTTCAGTAATTACGACGGCAAAATACATTTTAGTCGACTAAATCTACGGGTGATTTAGTCGACTAAAATGTATTTTAAAATCTTATGATATTTAGTCAACTGAAACTAGACTAACTAACTAAAACATTCCAGGTGACTACAATGTGACTAAAACGAAATGAAAACTACTCGAGAGAAAGTCAAAATGTGCTGCCAACAACAACACTGATGTGCACAGTGCACAGTGTGTGTGTGTGTGTGTGTGTGTGTGTGTGTGTGTGTGTGTCTGTGTTTGAATCTAGAGACAGTTGAGTGTGTGTGTGTGTGTGTGTGTGTGTGTGTGTGTGTGCGTGCACAGCGGAGGACTTTGTACAGGACTGTGAATGTGGGAGAAAACGTGCGTAACGTTGCCGTAAGGTTTGACCTCCAGGTTTGTAGGTTTTTTCCCTGTTTGTTTTTCGTCGCTGCTGTGCCGTTATCCACAGGCCTTCCTGTTTGTCGATAAGTCTGCGTGCGGACCAATGCGGGAAGCTCCCGTACAGACGCTGGGAAACTGTGTGTGTGTGTGTGTGTGTGTGTGTGTGTGTGCGCGTGCGTGCGTGCGTGCGTGTGTGAGGAGAGCGAGAGAGGAATCGAGTGAAACATTGCGCACGCACACACACATGCACACAAACTATGTCAGTGGGAGAATAGAATAGTACATTCTAGTTAATCCTTTGACCCTCTGTGGTGGAGCGTTCCCAAACACTCTGTCCTGCTGTCATATACAGTATCATATACTGTATCATATACAGTATGTGCACCAGTTAGTTGTCCAAAACGTAGACCTGCACAAGGCCTAACTTCTTCTTAATCAGTTTTCTGAAAAATATCATGTTGGTGTATACTGTATTGTATACTGTACTAGTACCAGACCTGGGGATGTGCGCAGTCAAAGTACAGTATGTGCAGACCTTTAGTTATGTAATGTATGCAGAGCAATTTATTTCACGTAGGATGAAGAGGATTGTCATGAAACGGAACGATGATGGAGGCGTGGTGGTAGTTCTTCAAAACGACGATAGGCAGATTGCGGTTAATTAATCCTGCAAAAAACTGCCTCCCCCCTGGCCAGCCGGGGCGCCTGATGGAGGGGGAAAGGAACTGGTTGGAATAACGTGTTCCTTCCACGCGCTATAACGTCCAACCAGGGAAACTCCCCCCTGTCAGGTGTAAAGGAGCAACTTGGACACTCAGGCATGAAGGAAGCATGAGTTAAAGTCCGTTGCCCCCATATATGGGGGACCTAGGTTGGTGGAGGGTGTGTAGAGCCCAGGATCACATTAGATGATTGTCACAGGGGTGAAAAAATGGGTTACAGAATCGTGGGATAAAAAAAATATATATTAAGAATTAATCCTGCAATCAAACTGTTAAGTAGGCTATAAAACACGACCTACTTTTGGGTGCACACAGTTAAAATGGTCAGTGTTCATTGATCCATCTGGGAGTGCAGTGCAAGTGCAGTGTGCAGTACAAGTACAGTGTGTAGTGCAGTGTGTACACGTTTACCACGCAGTGTGGAATGCAACGTTGTTCTAT
>NC_137869.1:5310291-5312791 GCF_963924005.1 Protomyctophum bolini
TCACTTCTCTCTCTCTCTCCCTTTCTCTCTCCTCCCGTCTGCCCCGCCTGCCCCGTCCCTCCCCGCCCCTGCCTGTGCAGCCGTGCGGGCTGACCGCATGCGCGGCGGCCGCAACAAGTTCGGGCCCATGTACAAGCGCGACCGCGCGCTCAAGCAGCAGAAGAAGGCGCTGATCCGCGCCAACGGCCTGAAGATGGAGGCCATGACGCAGGTGATGCAGGCCGTGCCCACCGACCTCACCATCTCCTCGGCCATCCAGAACATCCACCACTCCAAGGGCCTGACGCCGCTGGGCCACCACCACCACCACCTGCACGCCACGCCGGGCCACCACCACCACCACCACCACCACCACCACCACGCCACCGCGCTGCCCCCCACGGACTACGACCGCAGCCCCTTCGTCACGTCGCCCGTCAGCATGGCCATGCCCCCGCACTCGGCCGGCAGCCTGCAGGGCTACCAGGCGGCCTACGGACACTTCCAGGGCTCGGCGGCCGCTGCGGCCGCTGCGGCGGCTGCGGCCGCTGCGGCGCGCACCATCAAGTCCGAGTACCCGGACCCCTACACCTCCTCCCCCGAGTCCCTCATGGGCTACCCCTACGTGGACGCCTACCAGTCGGGCGGCTCGCCGCCGGGCTTCCCGCACCTCATCGTGGAGCTGCTGAAGTGCGAGCCGGACGAGCCGCAGGTGCAGGCCAAGATCCTGGCCTACCTGCAGCAGGAGCAGGCCAGCCGCGGCAAGCACGAGAAGCTCAACACCTTCGGCCTCATGTGCAAGATGGCCGACCAGACGCTCTTCTCCATCGTGGAGTGGGCGCGGAGCAGCGTCTTCTTCCGCGAGCTCAAGGTACGTCTTCGTTTTGTTTGTGCGAGTGTGTGTGGCTGCGTGCATGTTTTTGTTTGGTATGACTGTCGTCATCAAGCTCTGTTGTCTCCCTGAATTGTTTCAATGTTTTATAATGTTATTATTTTAACCTTAGAAGTTACCCAAGGCTGGAAGGAGCCCCTCTCTTTTACTCTAGCTTTTCTTGACGTCTATCTGACGGCCTGATGAAAATACAGCAGTGGTGTAATTTATTTATCCCCTGTTTCTGTGTGAGTCCATGTGTGACACATGGTGTTGTGGGTTGTGAAAACTTTCGCTCTTGCACCTCAGGCACTTTTCATACATAGTAACGGCGTGGCCTAAAGTAGTCTCGTGTTTTATGTGTAATGAATAATGTGAGATGCTGCTCGCGGTGTGAAGAAATGGAAATATAAGGGAAGGGAGGGAGCTTTCACCTATTAGCGTGCAACGAGCAGAGAAACACGGAATGGATTCCCAATAATTACACGACCTAACCATTAAACACGTCAATATGTTGTTACTCAATTCTCAGCAGTTCATTTGATTATGCAATTAAGTCATTAATTTTAATTTTCCTCCGGGTTTCTTTTGTTTGAAAGCCGTATTTCATTATGCTTATTAACATGGCACACAAGACAGTTCAGGGAACATGAGGAACTGACTTTTTCCCCCAACTAGAACCTGCGGCTTCATAACATAACACGCACAAACCATGCAAACGTCTGCTATTCAGTTATTCCGCTCAATTGATTGACTCAGAATATGCATTTTCTTTTTATTGACTGTTGTCAAATGTCTGTGGATTTTACTTTCCATATAACGCCATTCCCCCTGAAAAGAAAACAGAGCCAAAATGAGTAAAGTTAAGTAAAGTAAGTAAATAAGTGAGCCTTACCGAGCCATACTGTATGTGCATACTAGGGAAGGAGCCTAGGGAAGGAGCCTAGGGAAGGAGCCTAGCTGCTGTTTCTGTATAGCGTGTGGCGGCATCCCATTTTTGTAGCCTTTATAGTATGACACGGCCTGAGTTTCAGGACGGGCACGCTACCCACGAAGCCATGGTCAAAGTAAAGTTAAAGCACACACTAAACCCTGAGTAATGTCTTCTAAATCCTGACAGTTTTCTGAAAAAGCTATGTTTCTATGTCAGTGGTTCTTCGATAAAAATAAAAAAAAAGGCAGACCTACAAGCTCGTAGCGCGCCACTCGGTGGCGCGCTATGATGAGCTTGTAGATCTGCTAAAAGACTAGTCATTTTTATGTTTGGTTGTGCTCGAGTGTTGTGCGCTCTGAAAATAGCAGATCTGCAAGCTCATATAGCTTGTCGATCGGTTATTTTCGGTATGCAACCAGACCGAGTGTAAATCAGGCATTATATACCAAGGCCTGCCAACATTCATTTGTGCTGTCGAAATTAACACTGGCTCGCAGGTTGCTTCACACTAGCGTGCGTTTGTTTCGTCCTAAGTTGTTTCCAGCGTGCGCTCTGACTGTGAGCTCCCAGGTTTGATTCTCTCGTGAGAGGACATTGATATTCAGGTGTGCTCACATGAAAAGGCTGCGAAATGAGCGCGAGCTTCACGTGTGTTTTCATTTGATCCTGTCGGACTGCTCTCTCTCGTCTGGTTTGTTTCATTGCCATGGGCTTCC
>NC_137869.1:5318559-5321059 GCF_963924005.1 Protomyctophum bolini
CGTGTGTGTGCATGCATGCGCATGATCCTCCTACAGTGTCATTAACATTTTACGTAATAACATTCAGATGGTGTTTGCAGACATGCTCTCGGCTGTACTCTCTCCAGCTCTGTTTGCATAATCACATGTACGTACATTTGTTCGCCTCTGACTTGACGTTTATATTTACTACCGCCGCCCCGCTGGGCTGACAGCGTGTTTACCCCAACACGAACAACACACTCCCCTTTTTTCCCCCCAATGTCTTCCTCGTCGTCGCCGTCGTCTTCGTCGTGGTGGAAGCCGGTCCCTCGGCGGTCGTTAAGAGAGGGCCTGTATAGTCAAACTAAAGAAACAGCAACAGCCTAAAACGAACGAGGCCCCTCTCGGGGGTCTTCCTCAGGGGGGAACCCGGGGCCCGGAAGAAGGAAGAGGAAGAAGGAGCACTTGTTAAAAGGGGAAGATTTAGGGTCGCGCACTCCCTGGGGGTGGGAGGTGCAGCATCAGGGGGGAGGAGTCGCAGGGTCCCAGAGTCTGCTGGTTCACTTGTTGCTTTGATGAGGAGATGAAAGGTCTGGTCGCTGCGCTGTGGCGTCCCAGAGCTCTGGGGGAGGATGAACTCATCTGTCCTCTGCAGCCCAGCGTTCCTAAGTTAGGAACGCTGGGCTGCAGAGGACAGATAGTTCCGTTGGTTTGGGAGGAGTTTAGAAGGTTGTAGGAACGTTGGGCTGCAGAGGACAGATAGTTCCGTTGGTTTGGGAGGAGTTTAGTGCGTTGTAGGAACGCTGGGCTGCAGAGGACAGATAGTTCCGTTGGTTTGGGAGGAGTCTAGGTTGTAGGAATGCTGGGCTGCAGAGTACAGATAGTTCCGTTGGTTTGGGAGGAGTTTAGAACGTTGTTAGGAATCCTAACAACGTTCTAAACTCCTCCCAAACCAACGGAACTATCACATGTTACGTTGGCATTACAATCATAATGTATTTTGCCCAAGTATTTTGTGACCTCAAACTTTAGCTGTTGAGAAGAGTATTGGAATATTACTGTATATTCTTTCACAGCCAGTGTTTTTAACTCAAATCTTTACTTCTGAAAACATATTTTCAGATGGGGTCGACGGCTAAAATATATATAATTTTTGGCGTCCTTGACAAGACACAGATATAATAGAAACCTATAGGTTTTTTCTGAAAACTGTAGAACTTGTAGAATCTGGTATCAGGTCTCAACGATGAATACAGTTCAACATCGTCTTCCAGCAGACAGACACTGCTGAGGAAGGAAGAAGCCGAAGCTAAAATATCTAGCTTTAACCTCCACCCCCCCCACCCCATCCCCCCTCCTTTCTCTTCCACTGCCTGCCTGCGACAATCCTCAGAAGTTAGCGCAACATTTGCGAGCACTTTGGGTCGCTATATGGGCGCATATATGGGGGGGGCATGGTGGTGGGGGGGTGTGGGGGGCAAAGAGCAAAGCAGTGTTTAAGTCTTGTTTGAAGACGACGAGGGTAAAAGCCTTTTTTATTGACTGCCGGTCAGGCAGCTTGTTAAGACCCCTGACGTCAGGAGCGGCTGTAAGCCGCGGCCTGCGTGCTGCATGTACACCCTGGAGGAGCAGCCAAACACCACTAACACACAGCTGTCTGCTCCTACTACTACTAAACACACTGACAAATCAACCCAGGGGAGGGAGAGGGGGGAGAGAGAGAGACAGAGAGAGAGAGAGAGAGACAGAGACAGAGAGAGAGAGAGAGAGAGAGAGAGAGAGAGAGAGAGAGATGGGTAGAGAGGGGAAAACGGCGAAAGGGGATGGGACGCACAGGGGAGGCACACGGAAAGGGAAATGGGTAAACAGATTGGATATTTTTGCGAGTTGATTTAGTCACAGCTAAGGCTGCTAACAAATCAACTCAACAACGTGCTAACACTTTAGACACACTTGGCACGGCACAAAGAAAAAGACAGACGGAGCCTCTCCACATTTCTCTCCCTCCCTCCCTCTCTCTCTCCCTCCCTCCCCCCCTCCCTCCCTCCCGCCGCCGCTACGAGCCATCGTTATAAAAAACGGCCGCTTTATCCAGGAAGCTTTTATCAGAGTGCAACCCCGCGATTGGACAGGCCTGCGAGCAAGCCGAGAAAAGGGCTCGCTCAGAGTTCAGTGCGGTCGGCGACACACACACACACACACACACACACACACACACACACACACACACACACACACACACCACATAACAGGGAAATGTACCAGTGCTTCTGGTAAAAGTATTGTTGTCTGCCGTGTGTGTGTGTGTGTGTGTGTGTGTGTGTGTGTGTGTGTGTGTGTGCTGTGGGAGAGGATAGGGTCAGGTGGCCGGAGGGTGTTAATGCCTTGTCAGGAGAGCAGTAAATAGACGCAACACACAGAGGCGTTGGCGTGTCCGCGCTTCAAGTTCTAGGGTTTCGATACTACGCGCACAAAACACGCGTAGGCACACAGGCACACACACGCACACACACACGCACACGCACACACACGGCCTAAA
>NC_137869.1:5326059-5328559 GCF_963924005.1 Protomyctophum bolini
AGCTTTTTCAGAAAACTGTCATTTTCAAACAAACATTTTTTTAATCTGATCTCAGGTCAGAATGGGTTAAAACAAGAATGACACACATATCATTAACGGCCAGGTGAAACAAGCACTGCATCTGTTCCCCCTCTTTTTTGCCAGCAACGTGTACGTTTGTCTGTCACAACCTTCTCAGCTGTTGGTTTCCGACGTTCTTCTGTTGGTTCACTGTGTTTTGTCATGCCTTTCCTGCATACGTAGCTCCAGACAGTTAGCGCACAACATTAGCCGCTGTTGTCAGTGGCTCGCTTCACACGTTCTGAATTGGCTTAGGCGGCTTTTCAGAGTATGGGGTCAGACTCACATTGGCTTAGGCGGCTTTTCAGAGTATGGGGTCAGACTCACATTGGCTTAGGCAGGGGTTTCAGAGTATGGGGCAGCGGTGGCCGAACGGTTTGCGGAGCGGTCTTGATATCGGAAGGTCGCTAGTTCGTGTCCCCGGACCGGCACGTTAAAATGACCACCGCTGAAGTGCCCTTAATTGGACAAGGCATTGAACCCCTACCATGAAATGTTCTATGAGCAGGGCCTGGCTGTAAACAAGTTATTGAGCTTAGTCCAGTTACCCTGGGTAAACATAGTACCTTTCCTTTCCTTTTTGGGGTCAGACTCACATTGGCTTAGGCGGGGGTTTCTGAGTATGGGGTCAGAGTTGGGCAGCCAATCATGAAAGTCCCTAAAGCCAACAGCAGCAATCATATAAGCCATGCAGCTAGTTTTTCAGAAAACTATAAAAGCCAGTGCACGCGACCTCGCCCTTTAGGGCCTCGGTGAGGGCGTCTTACTGGTAGTATAGTTGTTGTTCTTATTATTATTATTATTATTGCTACTGTGTGATATAAAACAGACTTCCTATCACTGACATACATCGTAATTCCCCCAGTGACGCACGTGATAGGTGCATCAAGCCAGGCAATCAGCACTGTGTGCAGATATTCAAAAACATTCATATACAGACAACAACAATAGCGTGCATGAAGTGAAGCCGTCCATTGAAATTCATGACCTCCTCCTCGGTCCGTTTGGTGCTGGTTTATTGATTCCTCTACCCTTCCATCTTTCATATGCACCTCCTCCTGTATGTATGCACATCAAGTCAAAACAGAATGGAAGAGTTTGGGTAGCGAAGCCGCTTTGGTCGTACACACACAAATCCCCCTCTCCCTCCCTCCCCGCTACAGATGAAGGCTGGTTTTGTTGTGATCGTCTGCGACCTTGAGAAAACAAGGCTGTTCTCCAACTCGTTCCTCAACCAAAACCCAGAGAGATACTTTGTAATCTAGCATTCCCGTAGATGACTTGTTTGCGTGCGTGTGTGCGTGCGTGCGTTCATACGTGCGAGTCGGAACGCACTCGTGGACGTAGCTCATTTCACTTTGTTTTATTTGCATCTGCCTCGTTACATGTACAGTATGTTGTGCTGTGGTAAAAAATTAAAACAGACACGCGTGTGTTTTTTTTTTTTGCTGTTCTTCTCACTTGACTGCTATACTGCTGTGCTTTCAATGAGATTTGTGTTGTTTTGCGCGTGCCGTGCAAACACGTGGACTCGCCAGCTAACGCTATAGGTATGCGCGTAAAGCCTGAGTGCTGCATTGTGGTTCAGAAAGTATACACAGTGGACTGGTGTCTGTGGGAGGAACAGGAAGACCTTATTAGGCCTTGTTTTGTTTTTTTGGTTTGTTTTGTTCCCTTCTGTCACGGCACTGGGACGGACGGACGGACGGGCAAGCTATAGGATGAAGGGAGAGAGGGGAGAGAAGAGGTGATAGGACAGAGGAAGGGAATTGGGAGGTAGAGAAGGGGAGAGAGGGAGAGAGAGAGAGAGAGAGGGCAAGTCCAATCGAAGGTGCCGTGTTCCAGGGGTCAAGGGTCAGCCTCCAGTGTCTGTTAATTCGGTCACCGTGGGAACCAATCAATCTCCATGCCTCAGCTGTGAATCGATCAGACACACATGCACGCACACACACACACACACACACACACACACACACACACACACACACACACAGACACGCACAATGCAGCACAAACAAAGCCCTCACTCACACACAGAAAAATAAACACACTTGCTCACTAACTCATAACTCACACAGTGGAATGGTCTAGTCTTTACACTCACTCACTGTTACATGGACCATCTTACACAAGGCAGACTACTGTAAACGTACAATATTTGCCTCTGAGAGGTAATGGAGTAGACGTAAAAGTATAGAAAATTGAACGCCATACGATTACGTATGTTCATGACCAAATGTATCATGAAGATGTGGTCTCACTTCCTTCCTGGACTACAAAGTCACATGACCTCCACAAGGAGGGGAAGTGTACCAAAGCATTATGGTCATTGTAGGAATTCAGAAATCCAGTGAAACCCAACAACACACAGACTTCACTATTTTTCTGGCCATATATGTAGGGTGCAAATTTCAATTTGTGCTACCGTTATCTACTATAC
>NC_137869.1:5343559-5348002 GCF_963924005.1 Protomyctophum bolini
TAAAGTGCTATTGATTGATCGTTCGGGCCTACGTGGGGTCCTCTATACACAGTCCTGACAGTGTGTGTGTGCGCGTGTGCGTGTGTGTGTGCGTGTGTGTGTGTGTGTGTGTGTGTGTGTGTGTGTGTGTGTGTGTGTGTGTGTGTGTGTGTGTGTGTGTGCGCGTGTGCGTGCGTGTGAGTGTGTGTTTTAACATTAGACTATGGAGGTTAGAACACTATAGAGGCTCTGTCATCAGGAAGTCCAATCCTTCAGCCAAGTTATTTCATGCACAGTTGGTTTTATGTAAATTGATTGACACCTCGATGGTGGAGTTAGTCGGGCAGGCAGGCAGATTGACATACAGTCAGACAGTCAGTCAGACAGACAGACAGACAGTCAGTCAGACAGACAGGCAGGCAGTCAGACAGACAGTCAGTCAGACAGACAGACAGACAGACAGACAGACAGACAGACAGACAGGAAGAGCAGTCAGACAGACAGACAGTCAGTCAGACAGACAGACAGACAGACAGACAGACAGACAGACAGACAGACAGACAGACAGACAGACAGACAGGCAGGCAGTCAGACAGACAGGCAGGCAGGCATATCTACGGTACATTTATTTGTCTATATATCTTAATTATTTAAAAATGGCATGATTATATATTTTCGCTAAATATGTTTGTGGTGTGCACCTTAAACATGTACAGCTGCTCTCACATACTCACTAGGTATATATTCTGTCTGTCTGTCTGTCTGTCTGTCTGTCACAATAGTAGACCGACAGGTAAAGAAAAGAGATGACAAATGTGACAATAGACAATAAATTCCATGTGAAAGGTATTATTTTAATTGCAAATTGGACTGTGTGTGTGAGTGTGTGCGTGCGTGCGTGCGTGCGTGCGTGTGTGCGTGCGTGCGTGCGTGCGTATGGGGAGAGGGGTCCTGACCCGTTCCCCTTCCCTCCCAGAGCTCTCTGAGTCAGCCCTCATGTGCTCAGAAAGCACTGGTGCAGTCAATTATGCTAATGAATTGTCAATAAATATTAAACTTTAATGCGGTCCCTGCTTACTGTCTGTGAGTGAGTGGCAGCTATAGGACCTCACCTCCTCCTGACAAAGGCTGCACATAATAATATGTGAAACCTCCTATCTCCATATTTTTAACGTTTTCATTTTATTTACAAAGCATCAAAAGGGCGTCGCTTGTCGAGCTCACATAGATCTTCTACTGCATGTTCTAGAGAGAGAGAGAGAGGGAGAGAGGGAGAGGAGAGGGAGAGATGAAGAGAAAGAGGGATGAAGAGAAAGAATGAGAGGAAGATAGAAAAATGAGAGCAGGAGGGGGAGCACTGCGAGCAAAGATTGAGGAGAGGAGAGGAGAGGAGAGGAGAGGAGAGGAGAGGAGAGGAGAGGAGAGAAGAGAGAGAGAGAGAGAGAGAGGAGAGAGAGAGAGAGAGAGAGAGAGAGAGAGAGAGAGAGAGAGAGAGAGAGAGAGAGAGAGAGAGAGAGAGAGAGACAGATATATTCCGTGCTAGACGAGAGTCCCATCAGTACAGCTGTGTGTGTATCGACAGAGCAGTCAGACCTGCCAGCTGCACTTAAGCCTGATCCACAGTCAGTCTGGTTGTCACAGAGCCTGATCCACAGTCAGTCTGGTTGTCACAGAGCCTGATCCACAGTCAGTCTGGTTGTCACAGAGCCTGATCCACAGTCAGTCTGGTTGTCACAGAGCCTGATCCACAGTCAGTCTGGTTGTCACAGAGCCTGATCCACAGTCAGTCTGGTTGTCACAGAGCCTGATCCACAGTCAGTCTGGTTGTCACAGAGCCTGATCCACAGTCAGTCTGGTTGTCACAGAGCCTGATCCACAGTCAGTCTGGTTGTCACAGAGCCTGATCCACAGTCAGTCTGGTTGTCATAGAGAGCCTGATCCACAGTCAGTCTGGTTGTCACAGAGCCTGATCCACAGTCAGTCTGGTTGTCATAGAGCCTGATCCACAGTCAGTTTGGTTGTCATAGAGCCTGATCCACAGTCAGTTTGGTTGTCATAGAGCCTGATCCACAGTCAGTTTGGTTGTCACAGAGCCTGATCCACAGTCAGTCTGGTTGTCACAGAGCCTGATCCACAGTCAGTCTGGTTGTCACAGAGCCTGATCCACAGTCAGTCTGGTTGTCATAGAGAGCCTGATCCACAGTCAGTCTGGTTGTCACGAGCCTGATCCACAGTCAGTCTGGTTGTCATAGAGCCTGATCCACAGTCAGTTTGGTTGTCATAGAGCCTGATCCACAGTCAGTTTGGTTGTCATAGAGCCTGATCCACACTCAGTTTGGTTGTCATAGAGCCTGATCCACAGTCAGTCTGGTTTGTCCCACTGATAGACACAAGTCTGCAACCGTCCACACCATGTGAGACTATACACATCTACAGACAGACAGACAGACAGACACTGGTTCCCAAACAGTATATCATATAATATAATAAACAAGTAAGTCGGATTTTTTTTAAGTTAATTTTTTTTAAGTTAAGTTTTTGACCTGGCCCCTTTTGTGCCCATATATGGAGCTGAGTGATTTGTTTGTGATTGATGCAACACACTTCCATATTTGGGTAACAGCGGGACAGACACACAGACAGACACACAGACAGACATGATCTGCTAGGTCTCATAGTAAGTGCTCATTGCGTTCGCAATTATAATATCATTTGAGTGTCTACTGCCGTGTATACCTCCACAACTGCTCAATTCATTGATCTCTCTCTCTCTCTCTCTCTCTCTCTCTCTCTCTCTCTCATCTCTCTCTCTCCTCTCTCTCCCTCTCTCTCCCTCTCTCCCTCTCTCTCTCTCCCCCAGGTGGACTATGCGGTGATTGCGTCGCAGGCGGGCGCGACCCTCAACAACCTGCTGGGCCACGCCCAGGAGCTGGTGTCCAAGCTGCGCTCGTTACAGCTGGACCAGCGCGAGTTCGTCTTGCCTCAAGTTCCTGGTCCTCTTCACAGCCAGGGTGAGTGACCTGTACCCACAGCACGGAGAGAGAGAGAGAGAGGGAGACAGAGAACTAATGCATGGAGACGAGGGGAAGTTTAGGAGTGACGCGGTGTTCATTTAAAACTATGCAATTCAATTCAATTCAATTCAAAGGGCTTTATTGGCATGAGAAACATATACGTTTACATTGCCAAAGCAGAAAGAACCATACAACAATACAGCAATACAATCAAAACAAAAATGATGTACATTTGAAGGTCAGAATCTTCAATAGATCAACTTCTATGTACCAAGATCACTCGATGCAGGTATAGTGCAGGAATATACACAATGATTAGTCTTTAGGGTGGTTGTGTTCCATTTGATATCCTTCTCCTATCACAGCAACTCACAAATCTTGCTGCTGTGTTTGCACATTGTTGTACTTCGCCCAGCAGATATGGGAGTTTTTTGTCATTGGTCATGTTTTCAAAATCTCCGTGTGTGGTTGTAATCTGTGGGAAGTATGTGTCTCTGATGTCTTGGTACACAATGGACAGATGGTTAGGAAGTGTAGCTCGAGTTTCCACTTCGTTTAGTGTGCAGTGGGTGCATAGTCTGTCTATGCATGGTGGCTGTCTCCTCACAATCGAAGGCCCAGGTTGGATTGCCGCTGGTGGCGTGTTCTCTCCTCTCAAAAGGGCCTTTCTGTGTGGGGTTTGCATGTTCTCCCCGTGTCCCTATAGGGTTTAGGTATACCCTGTACCCTCACAAGAAACATGCAGTATAATCCAGGTCTCTGTACACTGCCTCCCACTGGCCAGCCGTGGGTTGCCCGATGGAGGGGAAGGGAACTGGTTGGAAGAGAGAGAGAGCGCAAAAGAGAAAGAGAGGGGTTTAGGAAAGAGAGAGAGAGGTTTAGGAAAGAGAGAGAGAGAGAGATTTAGGAAAGCTGGGCAAATGGAGTACACAAACGATGAGCTGAGGGACAGAACAAGAGAGGAGAGTTGGTGGGGCGTGTGAGAGAGAGAGTGAGAGAATCCATTGCAATTTTCCATCTCTGTTCTAATGAGTCTACAACACACTGCCTCTGATACACACACGCACACACAACACCCCCACGCACGCACACACACACACACACACGCACAGCACACACACAAACACACACACGCACACACACCTGTGTGTGTGCACATGTTCATTAATTGTGAACAAAGAACGGGAGACTAATGAAGTGCTAGATGGACAAGCGGCCTCGCTCGTGCACACACGGATGCAGATCTACAGGCAGAGAGACGTGCGTTGTGCGTGCGTGTGCGTGCGTGCATACGTGCGTGCGTGTGCGTGCGTGCGTGTGCGTTGCATGTGTGTGTACCCAGGGTGTAAATAATTTGGCTGAAACATCATCCATAATGAAAGGCTCACCGGGGGGATATGTATCGCCCCCGGCGTTGCCTGTTCTCCAGCGTTGCCCGGGCCTCCCGATC
>NC_137869.1:5348202-5375702 GCF_963924005.1 Protomyctophum bolini
GGGCTATAGCCCATATCGTACGGCATACTATAGCGCGCCGTTTTTCATCATTTTTGAGGATTTGAAAAAAATGACGAAATGACAAAAACGATGGGTTATAGCCCATGTTTTTTGAAATTTTGAAAAAAAAAGTTAGCCTCGTTTCTCATCATTTTGGACCATGGGCTACAGCCCATATCGTACGGCATACTATAGCGCGCCGTTTTTCATCATTTTTGAGGATTTGAAAAAAATGACGAAATGACAAAAACGATGGGTTATAGCCCATGTTTTTTGAAATTTTGAAAAAAAAAGTTAGCCTCGTTTCTCATCATTTTGGACCATGGGCTATAGCCCATATCGTACGGCATACTATAGCGCGCCGTTTTTCATCATTTTTGAGGATTTGAAAAAAATGACGAAATGACAAAAACGATGGGTTATAGCCCATGTTTTTTGAAATTTTGAAAAAAAAAGTTAGCCTCGTTTCTCATCATTTTGGACCATGGGCTATAGCCCATATCGTACGGCATACTATAGCGCGCCGTTTTTCATCATTTTTGAGGATTTGAAAAAAATGACGAAATGACAAAAACGATGGGTTATAGCCCATGTTTTTTGAAATTTTGAAAAAAAAAGTTAGCCTCGTTTCTCATCATTTTGGACCATGGGCTATAGCCCATATCGTACGGCATACTATAGCGCGCCGTTTTTCATCATTTTTGAGGATTTGAAAAAAATGACGAAATGACAAAAACGATGGGTTATAGCCCATGTTTTTTGAAATTTTGAAAAAAAAAGTTAGCCTCGTTTCTCATCATTTTGGACCATGGGCTATAGCCCATATCGTACGGCATACTATAGCGCGCCGTTTTTCATCATTTTTGAGGATTTGAAAAAAATGACGAAATGACAAAAACGATGGGTTATAGCCCATGTTTTTTGAAATTTTGAAAAAAAAAGTTAGCCTCGTTTCTCATCATTTTGGACCATGGGCTATAGCCCATATCGTACGGCATACTATAGCGCGCCGTTTTTCATCATTTTTGAGGATTTGAAAAAAATGACGAAATGACAAAAACGATGGGTTATAGCCCATGTTTTTTGAAATTTTGAAAAAAAAAGTTAGCCTCGTTTCTCATCATTTTGGACCATGGGCTATAGCCCATATCGTACGGCATACTATAGCGCGCCGTTTTTCATCATTTTTGAGGATTTGAAAAAAATGACGAAATGACAAAAACGATGGGTTATAGCCCATGTTTTTTGAAATTTTGAAAAAAAAAGTTAGCCTCGTTTCTCATCATTTTGGACCATGGGCTATAGCCCATATCGTACGGCATACTATAGCGCGCCGTTTTTCATCATTTTTGAGGATTTGAAAAAAATGACGAAATGACAAAAACGATGGGTTATAGCCCATGTTTTTTGAAATTTTGAAAAAAAAAGTTAGCCTCGTTTCTCATCATTTTGGACCATGGGCTATAGCCCATATCGTACGGCATACTATAGCGCGCCGTTTTTCATCATTTTTGAGGATTTGAAAAAAATGACGAAATGACAAAAACGATGGGTTATAGCCCATGTTTTTTGAAATTTTGAAAAAAAAAGTTAGCCTCGTTTCTCATCATTTTGGACCATGGGCTATAGCCCATATCGTACGGCATACTATAGCGCGCCGTTTTTCATCATTTTTGAGGATTTGAAAAAATGACGAAATGACAAAAACGATGGGTTATAGCCCATGTTTTTTGAAATTTTGAAAAAAAAAGTTAGCCTCGTTTCTCATCATTTTGGACCATGGGCTATAGCCCATATCGTACGGCATACTATAGCGCGCCGTTTTTCATCATTTTTGAGGATTTGAAAAAAATGACGAAATGACAAAAACGATGGGTTATAGCCCATGTTTTTTGAAATTTTGGAAAAAAAAGTTAGCCTCGTTTCTCATCATTTTGGACCATGGGCTATAGCCCATATCGTACGGCATACTATAGCGCGCCGTTTTTCATCATTTTTGAGGATTTGAAAAAAATGACGAAATGACAAAAACGATGGGTTATAGCCCATGTTTTTTGAAATTTTGAAAAAAAAAGTTAGCCTCGTTTCTCATCATTTTGGACCATGGGCTATAGCCCATATCGTACGGCATACTATAGCGCGCCGTTTTTCATCATTTTTGAGGATTTGAAAAAAATGACGAAATGACAAAAACGATGGGTTATAGCCCATGTTTTTTGAAATTTTGGAAAAAAAAGTTAGCCTCGTTTCTCATCATTTTGGACCATGGGCTATAGCCCATATCGTACGGCATACTATAGCGCGCCGTTTTTCATCATTTTTGAGGATTTGAAAAAAATGACGAAATGACAAAAACGATGGGTTATAGCCCATGTTTTTTGAAATTTTGAAAAAAAAAGTTAGCCTCGTTTCTCATCATTTTGGACCATGGGCTATAGCCCATATCGTACGGCATACTATAGCGCGCCGTTTTTCATCATTTTTGAGGATTTGAAAAAAATGACGAAATGACAAAAACGATGGGTTATAGCCCATGTTTTTTGAAATTTTGAAAAAAAAAGTTAGCCTCGTTTCTCATCATTTTGGACCATGGGCTATAGCCCATATCGTACGGCATACTATAGCGCGCCGTTTTTCATCATTTTTGAGGATTTGAAAAAAATGACGAAATGACAAAAACGATGGGTTATAGCCCATGTTTTTTGAAATTTTGGAAAAAAAAGTTAGCCTCGTTTCTCATCATTTTGGACCATGGGCTATAGCCCATATCGTACGGCATACTATAGCGCGCCGTTTTTCATCATTTTTGAGGATTTGAAAAAAATGACGAAATGACAAAAACGATGGGTTATAGCCCATGTTTTTTGAAATTTTGGAAAAAAAAAGTTAGCCTCGTTTCTCATCATTTTGGACCATGGGCTATAGCCCATATCGTACGGCATACTATAGCGCGCCGTTTTTCATCATTTTTGAGGATTTGAAAAAAATGACGAAATGACAAAAACGATGGGTTATAGCCCATGTTTTTTGAAATTTTGAAAAAAAAAGTTAGCCTCGTTTCTCATCATTTTGGACCATGGGCTATAGCCCATATCGTACGGCATACTATAGCGCGCCGTTTTTCATCATTTTTGAGGATTTGAAAAAAATGACGAAATGACAAAAACGATGGGTTATAGCCCATGTTTTTTGAAATTTTGGAAAAAAAAAGTTAGCCTCGTTTCTCATCATTTTGGACCATGGGCTATAGCCCATATCGTACGGCATACTATAGCGCGCCGTTTTTCATCATTTTTGAGGATTTGAAAAAAATGACGAAATGACAAAAACGATGGGTTATAGCCCATGTTTTTTGAAATTTTGAAAAAAAAAGTTAGCCTCGTTTCTCATCATTTTGGACCATGGGCTATAGCCCATATCGTACGGCATACTATAGCGCGCCGTTTTTCATCATTTTTGAGGATTTGAAAAAAATGACGAAATGACAAAAACGATGGGTTATAGCCCATGTTTTTTGAAATTTTGAAAAAAAAAGTTAGCCTCGTTTCTCATCATTTTGGACCATGGGCTATAGCCCATATCGTACGGCATACTATAGCGCGCCGTTTTTCATCATTTTTGAGGATTTGAAAAAAATGACGAAATGACAAAAACGATGGGTTATAGCCCATGTTTTTTGAAATTTTGAAAAAAAAAAGTTAGCCTCGTTTCTCATCATTTTGGACCATGGGCTATAGCCCATATCGTACGGCATACTATAGCGCGCCGTTTTTCATCATTTTTGAGGATTTGAAAAAAATGACGAAAATGACAAAAACGATGGGTTATAGCCCATGTTTTTTGAAATTTTGGAAAAAAAAGTTAGCCTCGTTTCTCATCATTTTGGACCATGGGCTATAGCCCATATCGTACGGCATACTATAGCGCGCCGTTTTTCATCATTTTTGAGGATTTGAAAAAAATGACGAAATGACAAAAACGATGGGTTATAGCCCATGTTTTTTGAAATTTTGAAAAAAAAAGTTAGCCTCGTTTCTCATCATTTTGGACCATGGGCTATAGCCCATATCGTACGGCATACTATAGCGCGCCGTTTTTCATCATTTTTGAGGATTTGAAAAAAATGACGAAATGACAAAAACGATGGGTTATAGCCCATGTTTTTTGAAATTTTGAAAAAAAAAGTTAGCCTCGTTTCTCATCATTTTGGACCATGGGCTATAGCCCATATCGTACGGCATACTATAGCGCGCCGTTTTTCATCATTTTTGAGGATTTGAAAAAAATGACGAAATGACAAAAACGATGGGTTATAGCCCATGTTTTTTGAAATTTTGAAAAAAAAAGTTAGCCTCGTTTCTCATCATTTTGGACCATGGGCTATAGCCCATATCGTACGGCATACTATAGCGCGCCGTTTTTCATCATTTTTGAGGATTTGAAAAAAATGACGAAATGACAAAAACGATGGGTTATAGCCCATGTTTTTTGAAATTTTGAAAAAAAAAGTTAGCCTCGTTTCTCATCATTTTGGACCATGGGCTATAGCCCATATCGTACGGCATACTATAGCGCGCCGTTTTTCATCATTTTTGAGGATTTGAAAAAAATGACGAAATGACAAAAACGATGGGTTATAGCCCATGTTTTTTGAAATTTTGGAAAAAAAAGTTAGCCTCGTTTCTCATCATTTTGGACCATGGGCTATAGCCCATATCGTACGGCATACTATAGCGCGCCGTTTTTCATCATTTTTGAGGATTTGAAAAAAATGACGAAATGACAAAAACGATGGGTTATAGCCCATGTTTTTTGAAATTTTGAAAAAAAAAGTTAGCCTCGTTTCTCATCATTTTGGACCATGGGCTATAGCCCATATCGTACGGCATACTATAGCGCGCCGTTTTTCATCATTTTTGAGGATTTGAAAAAAATGACGAAATGACAAAAACGATGGGTTATAGCCCATGTTTTTTGAAATTTTGAAAAAAAAAGTTAGCCTCGTTTCTCATCATTTTGGACCATGGGCTATAGCCCATATCGTACGGCATACTATAGCGCGCCGTTTTTCATCATTTTTGAGGATTTGAAAAAAATGACGAAATGACAAAAACGATGGGTTATAGCCCATGTTTTTTGAAATTTTGAAAAAAAAGTTAGCCTCGTTTCTCATCATTTTGGACCATGGGCTATAGCCCATATCGTACGGCATACTATAGCGCGCCGTTTTTCATCATTTTTGAGGATTTGAAAAAAATGACGAAATGACAAAAACGATGGGTTATAGCCCATGTTTTTTGAAATTTTGAAAAAAAAAGTTAGCCTCGTTTCTCATCATTTTGGACCATGGGCTATAGCCCATATCGTACGGCATACTATAGCGCGCCGTTTTTCATCATTTTTGAGGATTTGAAAAAAATGACGAAATGACAAAAACGATGGGTTATAGCCCATGTTTTTTGAAATTTTGAAAAAAAAAGTTAGCCTCGTTTCTCATCATTTTGGACCATGGGCTATAGCCCATATCGTACGGCATACTATAGCGCGCCGTTTTTCATCATTTTTGAGGATTTGAAAAAAATGACGAAATGACAAAAACGATGGGTTATAGCCCATGTTTTTTGAAATTTTGAAAAAAAAAGTTAGCCTCGTTTCTCATCATTTTGGACCATGGGCTATAGCCCATATCGTACGGCATACTATAGCGCGCCGTTTTTCATCATTTTTGAGGATTTGAAAAAAATGACGAAATGACAAAAACGATGGGTTATAGCCCATGTTTTTTGAAATTTTGAAAAAAAAAGTTAGCCTCGTTTCTCATCATTTTGGACCATGGGCTATAGCCCATATCGTACGGCATACTATAGCGCGCCGTTTTTCATCATTTTTGAGGATTTGAAAAAAATGACGAAATGACAAAAACGATGGGTTATAGCCCATGTTTTTTGAAATTTTGAAAAAAAAAGTTAGCCTCGTTTCTCATCATTTTGGACCATGGGCTATAGCCCATATCGTACGGCATACTATAGCGCGCCGTTTTTCATCATTTTTGAGGATTTGAAAAAAATGACGAAATGACAAAAACGATGGGTTATAGCCCATGTTTTTTGAAATTTTGAAAAAAAAAGTTAGCCTCGTTTCTCATCATTTTGGACCATGGGCTATAGCCCATATCGTACGGCATACTATAGCGCGCCGTTTTTCATCATTTTTGAGGATTTGAAAAAAATGACGAAATGACAAAAACGATGGGTTATAGCCCATGTTTTTTGAAATTTTGAAAAAAAAAGTTAGCCTCGTTTCTCATCATTTTGGACCATGGGCTATAGCCCATATCGTACGGCATACTATAGCGCGCCGTTTTTCATCATTTTTGAGGATTTGAAAAAAATGACAAAATGACAAAAACGATGGGTTATAGCCCATGTTTTTTGAAATTTTGGGGAAAAAAGTTAGCCTCGTTTCTCATAATTTTGGACCATGGGCTATAGCCCATATCGTACGGCATACTATAGCGCGCCGTTTTTCATCATTTTTGAGGATTTGAAAAAAATTACGAAATGACAAAAACGATGGGTTATAGCCCATGTTTTTTGAAAATTTGAAAAAAAAAGTTTGCCTCGTTTCTCATCATTTTGGACCATGGGCTATAGCCCATATCGTACGGCATACTATAGCGCGCCGTTTTTCATCATTTTTGAGGATTTGAAAAAATGACGAAATGACAAAAACGATGGGTTATAGCCCATGTTTTTTGAAATTTTGAAAAAAAAAGTTAGCCTCGTTTCTCATCATTTTGGACCATGGGCTATAGCCCATATCGTACGGCATACTATAGCGCGCAGTTTTTCATCATTTTTGAGGATTTGAAAAAAATGACGAAATGAAAAAAACGATGGGTTATAGCCCATGTTTTTTGAAATTTTGAAAAAAAAAGTTAGCCTCGTTTCTCATCATTTTGGACCATGGGCTATAGCCCATATCGTACGGCATACTATAGCGCGCCGTTTTTCATCATTTTTGAGGATTTGAAAAAAATGACGAAATGACAAAAACGATGGGTTATAGCCCATGTTTTTTGAAATTTTGAAAAAAAAAGTTAGCCTCGTTTCTCATCATTTTGGACCATGGGCTATAGCCCATATCGTACGGCATACTATAGCGCGCCGTTTTTCATCATTTTTGAGGATTTGAAAAAAATGACGAAATGACAAAAACGATGGGTTATAGCCCATGTTTTTTGAAATTTTGAAAAAAAACAGTTAGCCTCGTTTCTCATCATTTTGGACCATGGGCTATAGCCCATATCGTACGGCATACTATAGCGCGCCGTTTTTCATCATTTTTGAGGATTTGAAAAAAATGACGAAATGACAAAAATGATGGGTTATAGCCCATGTTTTTTGAAATTTTGAAAAAAAAAGTTAGCCTCGTTTCTCATCATTTTGGACCATGGGCTATAGCCCATATCGTACGGCATACTATAGCGCGCCGTTTTTCATCATTTTTGAGGATTTGAAAAAAATGACGAAATGACAAAAACGATGGGTTATAGCCCATGTTTTTTGAAATTTTGGAAAAAAAAGTTAGCCTCGTTTCTCATCATTTTGGACCATGGGCTATAGCCCATATCGTACGGCATACTATAGCGCGCCGTTTTTCATCATTTTTGAGGATTTAAAAAAATGACGAAATGACAAAAACGATGGGTTATAGCCCATGTTTTTTGAAATTTTGGAAAAAAAAGTTAGCCTCGTTTCTCATCATTTTGGACCATGGGCTATAGCCCATATCGTACGGCATACTATAGCGCGCCGTTTTTCATCATTTTTGAGGATTTGAAAAAAATGACGAAATGACAAAAACGATGGGTTATAACCCATGTTTTTTGAAATTTTGAAAAAAAAAGTTAGCCTCGTTTCTCATCATTTTGGACCATGGGCTATAGCCCATGTCGTACGGCATACTATAGCGCGCCGTTTTTCATCATTTTTGAGGATTTGAAAAAAATGACGAAATGACAAAAACGATGGGTTATAGCCCATGTTTTTTGAAATTTTGAAAAAAAAAGTTAGCCTCGTTTCTCATCATTTTGGACCATGGGCTATAGCCCATATCGTACGGCATACTATAGCGCGCCGTTTTTCATCATTTTTGAGGATTTGAAAAAAATGACGAAATGACAAAAACGATGGGTTATAGCCCATGTTTTTTGAAATTTTGAAAAAAAAAGTTAGCCTCGTTTCTCATCATTTTGGACCATGGGCTATAGCCCATATCGTACGGCATACTATAGCGCGCCGTTTTTCATCATTTTTGAGGATTTGAAAAAAATGACGAAATGACAAAAACGATGGGTTATAGCCCATGTTTTTTGAAATTTTGAAAAAAAAAGTTAGCCTCGTTTCTCATCATTTTGGACCATGGGCTATAGCCCATATCGTACGGCATACTATAGCGCGCCGTTTTTCATCATTTTTGAGGATTTGAAAAAAATGACGAAATGACAAAAACGATGGGTTATAGCCCATGTTTTTTGAAATTTTGGAAAAAAAAGTTAGCCTCGTTTCTCATCATTTTGGACCATGGGCTATAGCCCATATCGTACGGCATACTATAGCGCGCCGTTTTTCATCATTTTTGAGGATTTGAAAAAAATGACAAACGATGGGTTATAGCCCATGTTTTTTGAAATTTTGAAAAAAAAAGTTAGCCTCGTTTCTCATCATTTTGGACCATGGGCTATAGCCCATATCGTACGGCATACTATAGCGCGCCGTTTTTCATCATTTTTGAGGATTTGAAAAAAATGACGAAATGACAAAAACGATGGGTTATAGCCCATGTTTTTTGAAATTTTGAAAAAAAAAGTTAGCCTCGTTTCTCATCATTTTGGACCATGGGCTATAGCCCATATCGTACGGCATACTATAGCGCGCCGTTTTTCATCATTTTTGAGGATTTGAAAAAAATGACGAAATGACAAAAACGATGGGTTATAGCCCATGTTTTTTGAAATTTTGAAAAAAGAAGTTAGCCTCGTTTCTCATCATTTTGGACCATGGGCTATAGCCCATATCGTACGGCATACTATAGCGCGCCGTTTTTCATCATTTTTGAGGATTTGAAAAAAATGACGAAATGACAAAAACTATGGGTTATAGCCCATGTTTTTTGAAATTTTGAAAAAAAAAGTTAGCCTCGTTTCTCATCATTTTGGACCATGGGCTATAGCCCATATCGTACGGCATACTATAGCGCGCCGTTTTTCATCATTTTTGAGGATTTGAAAAAAATGACGAAATGACAAAAACGATGGGTTATAGCCCATGTTTTTTGAAATTTTGAAAAAAGAATTAGCCTCGTTTCTCATCATTTTGGACCATGGGCTATAGCCCATATCGTACGGCATACTATAGCGCGCCGTTTTTCATCATTTTTGAGGATTTGAAAAAAATGACGAAATGACAAAAACGATGGGTTATAGCCCATGTTTTTTGAAATTTTGAAAAAAAAAGTTAGCCTCGTTTCTCATCATTTTGGACCATGGGCTATAGCCCATATCGTATGGCATACTATAGCGCGCCGTTTTTCATCATTTTTGAGGATTTGAAAAAAATGACGAAATGACAAAAACGATGGGTTATAGCCCATGGTTTTTGAAATTTTGAAAAAAAAAGTTAGCCTCGTTTCTCATCATTTTGGACCATGGGCTATAGCCCATATCGTACGGCATACTATAGCGCGCCGTTTTTCATCATTTTTGAGGATTTGAAAAAAATGACAAAATGACAAAAACGATGGGTTATAGCCCATGTTTTTTGAAATTTTGAAAAAAAAAGTTAGCCTCGTTTCTCATCATTTTGGACCATGGGCTATAGCCCATATCGTACGGCATACTATAGCGCGCCGTTTTTCATCATTTTTGAGGATTTGAAAAAAATGACGAAATGACAAAAACGATGGGTTATAGCCCATGTTTTTTGAAATTTTGAAAAAAAAAGTTAGCCTCGTTTCTCATCATTTTGGACCATGGGCTATAGCCCATATCGTACGGCATACTATAGCGCGCCGTTTTTCATCATTTTTGAGGATTTGAAAAAAATGACGAAATGACAAAAACGATGGGTTATAGCCCATGTTTTTTGAAATGTTGAAAAAAAAAGTTAGCCTCGTTTCTCATCATTTTGGACCATGGGCTATAGCCCATATCGTACGGCATACTATAGCGCGCCGTTTTTCATCATTTTTGAGGATTTGAAAAAAATGACGAAATGACAAAAACGATGGGTTATAGCCCATGTTTTTTGAAATTTTGAAAAAAAAAGTTAGCCTCGTTTCTCATCATTTTGGACCATGGGCTATAG
Source organism: Protomyctophum bolini (assembly GCF_963924005.1). NCBI lineage: Eukaryota > Metazoa > Chordata > Actinopteri > Myctophiformes > Myctophidae > Protomyctophum > Protomyctophum bolini. The sequence goes on from NC_137869.1 coordinate 5,358,570, forward strand.
CCCATATCGTACGGCATACTATAGCGCACCGTTTTTCATCATTTTTGAGGATTTGAAAAAAATGACGAAATGACAAAAACGATGGGTTATAGCCCATGTTTTTTGAAATTTTGGAAAAAAAAGTTAGCCTCGTTTCTCATCATTTTGGACCATGGGCTATAGCCCATATCGTACGGCATACTATAGCGCGCCGTTTTTCATCATTTTTGAGGATTTGAAAAAAATGACAAACGATGGGTTATAGCCCATGTTTTTTTAAATTTTGAAAAAAAAAGTTAGCCTCGTTTCTCATCATTTTGGACCATGGGCTATAGCCCATATCGTACGGCATACTATAGCGCGCCGTTTTTCATCATTTTTGAGGATTTGATAAAAATGACGAAATGACAAAAACGATGGGTTATAGCCCATGTTTTTTTAAATTTTGAAAAAAAAAGTTAGCCTCGTTTCTCATCATTTTGGACCATGGGCTATAGCCCATATCGTACGGCATACTATAGCGCGCCGTTTTTCATCATTTTTGAGGATTTGAAAAAAATGACGAAATGACAAAAACGATGGGTTATAGCCCATGTTTTTTGAAATTTTGAAAAAAAAGTTAGCCTCGTTTCTCATCATTTTGGACCATGGGCTATAGCCCATATCGTACGGCATACTATAGCGCGCCGTTTTTCATCATTTTTGAGGATTTGAAAAAAATGACAAAATGACAAAAACGATGGGTTATAGCCCATGTTTTTTGAAATTTTGAAAAAAAAAGTTAGCCTCGTTTCTCATCATTTTGGACCATGGGCTATAGCCCATATCGTACGGCATACTATAGCGCGCCGTTTTTCATCATTTTTGAGGATTTGAAAAAAATGACGAAATGACAAAAACGATGGGTTATAGCCCATGTTTTTTGAAATTTTGAAAAAAAAAGTTAGCCTCGTTTCTCATCATTTTGGACCATGGGCTATAGCCCATATCGTACGGCATACTATAGCGCGCCCTTTTTCATCATTTTTGAGGATTTGAAAAAAATGACGAAATGACAAAAACGATGGTTATAGCCCATGTTTTTTGAAATTTTGAAAAAAAAAGTTAGCCTCGTTTCTCATCATTTTGGACCATGGGCTATAGCCCATATCGTACGGCATACTATAGCGCGCCGTTTTTCATCATTTTTGAGGATTTGAAAAAAATGACGAAATGACAAAAATGATGGGTTATAGCCCATGTTTTTTGAAATTTTGGAAAAAAAAGTTAGCCTCGTTTCTCATCATTTTGGACCATGGGCTATAGCCCATATCGTACGGCATACTATAGCGCGCCGTTTTTCATCATTTGAGGATTTGAAAAAAATGACGAAATGACAAAAACGATGGGTTATAGCCCATGTTTTTTGAAATTTTGAAAAAAAAAGTTAGCCTCGTTTCTCATCATTTTGGACCTTGGGCTATAGCCCATATCGTACGGCATACTATAGCGCGCCGTTTTTCATCATTTTTGAGGATTTGAAAAAAATGACGAAATGACAAAAACGATGGGTTATAGCCCATGTTTTTTGAAATTTTGAAAAAAAAAGTTAGCCTCGTTTCTCATCATTTTGGACCATGGGCTATAGCCCATATCGTACGGCATACTATAGCGCGCCGTTTTTCATCATTTTTGAGGATTTGAAAAAAATGACAAACGATGGGTTATAGCCCATGTTTTTTGAAATTTTGAAAAAAAAAGTTAGCCTCGTTTCTCATCATTTTGGACCATGGGCTATAGCCCATATCGTACGGCATACTATAGCGCGCCGTTTTTCATCATTTTTGAGGATTTGAAAAAAATGACGAAATGACAAAAACGATGGGTTATAGCCCATGTTTTTTGAAATTTTGAAAAAAAAAGTTAGCCTCGTTTCTCATCATTTTGGACCATGGGCTATAGCCCATATCGTACGGCATACTATAGCGCGCCGTTTTTCATCATTTTTGAGGATTTGAAAAAAATGACGAAATGACAAAAACGATGGGTTATAGCCCATGTTTTTTGAAATTTTGAAAAAAAAAGTTAGCCTCGTTTCTCATCATTTTGGACCATGGGCTATAGCCCATATCGTACGGCATACTATAGCGCGCCGTTTTTCATCATTTTTGAGGATTTGAAAAAAATGACAAAATGACAAAAACGATGGGTTATAGCCCATGTTTTTTGAAATTTTGAAAAAAAAAGTTAGCCTCGTTTCTCATCATTTTGGACCATGGGCTATAGCCCATATCGTACGGCATACTATAGCGCGCCGTTTTTCATCATTTTTGAGGATTTGAAAAAAATGACGAAATGACAAAAACGATGGGTTATAGCCCATGTTTTTTGAAATTTTGAAAAAAAAAGTTAGCCTCGTTTCTCATCATTTTGGACCATGGGCTATAGCCCATATCGTACGGCATACTATAGCGCGCCCTTTTTCATCATTTTTGAGGATTTGAAAAAAATGACGAAATGACAAAAACGATGGTTATAGCCCATGTTTTTTGAAATTTTGAAAAAAAAAGTTAGCCTCGTTTCTCATCATTTTGGACCATGGGCTATAGCCCATATCGTACGGCATACTATAGCGCGCCGTTTTTCATCATTTTTGAGGATTTGAAAAAAATGACGAAATGACAAAAATGATGGGTTATAGCCCATGTTTTTTGAAATTTTGGAAAAAAAAGTTAGCCTCGTTTCTCATCATTTTGGACCATGGGCTATAGCCCATATCGTACGGCATACTATAGCGCGCCGTTTTTCATCATTTGAGGATTTGAAAAAAATGACGAAATGACAAAAACGATGGGTTATAGCCCATGTTTTTTGAAATTTTGAAAAAAAAAGTTAGCCTCGTTTCTCATCATTTTGGACCTTGGGCTATAGCCCATATCGTACGGCATACTATAGCGCGCCGTTTTTCATCATTTTTGAGGATTTGAAAAAAATGACGAAATGACAAAAACGATGGGTTATAGCCCATGTTTTTTGAAATTTTGAAAAAAAAAGTTAGCCTCGTTTCTCATCATTTTGGACCATGGGCTATAGCCCATATCGTACGGCATACTATAGCGCGCCGTTTTTCATCATTTTTGAGGATTTGAAAAAAATGACGAAATGACAAAAATGATGGGTTATAGCCCATGTTTTTTGAAATTTTGGAAAAAAAAGTTAGCCTCGTTTCTCATCATTTTGGACCATGGGCTATAGCCCATATCGTACGGCATACTATAGCGCGCCGTTTTTCATCATTTGAGGATTTGAAAAAAATGACGAAATGACAAAAACGATGGGTTATAGCCCATGTTTTTTGAAATTTTGAAAAAAAAAGTTAGCCTCGTTTCTCATCATTTTGGACCTTGGGCTATAGCCCATATCGTACGGCATACTATAGCGCGCCGTTTTTCATCATTTTTGAGGATTTGAAAAAAATGACGAAATGACAAAAACGATGGGTTATAGCCCATGTTTTTTGAAATTTTGAAAAAAAAAGTTAGCCTCGTTTCTCATCATTTTGGACCATGGGCTATAGCCCATATCGTACGGCATACTATAGCGCGCCGTTTTTCATCATTTTTTAGGATTTGAAAAAAATGACGAAATGACAAAAACGATGGGTTATAGCCCATGTTGTGTGTGTGTGTGTGTGTGTGTGTGTGTGTGCGCGTGCGTGCATGCGTGTACAGGGCATATAGTTATAAGTTTTTCATGATTTTCATCTTTCATCAGCTGAGAAATAATACTTTCCAGATCAAATCACAATTTTGATTAATTGAAACCTTTATTTAAGGGGAATGCATTGAGACCAAGGTCTCTTTTTAAATGGCGCCCTGTGTACACCTGTGTATTTACAACAATGATTTTACATACATGACATACATGACATAGACAACACAGTACATAAAGAGAATACAAAAACACAAAAAAACTTAAAACCAAATATTACAAAAAGCAGGTGCATAAGCCTTCTTCCAGTATGAGGCCAACTAAAAAAAAATTTAAATAGCAAACGAGACAAGGACAATAAGACATCTATATTCAACTTTTCTTGACATTCATTCCATATACATGGAGCATACACCCTGAAGGCAGTATCTCCCAGCTTAGAATTGGTTTTAGGCACCTTCAGCATAAGCTTATCTTGAGATCTGGTACCATAACTTGATGTATTGGGATCTAGCAGTTTTGTCAAATGCAGGGGTAGTTTCCCCAAGTAGTGCTGTGTATGTAAAACACTGTGTTTCCTTGGAGCCAGTGAAGACCATTCTACTGAAGCGTTTAGTGTACAGCGATGGGTTTTGAATCTTACTCCTGTAATAAATACAGTGCACTGTGATATATTGCATCCAAGGGCTTAAAAATGCTGTCTGTGACATTGCACAATACAAAATGTCTCCATAATCAAATATTGTCACGATTTGCGGCTTGAATTACCCTCTTTCTATTTTCTTTAAAGAAACGTGATCTCTTTCGCTAGAGGAAGCCAATTTTAGGTTTGATTTTCTAGATTTGCTGTGTGTGTGTTTTAAAAGAAAGGTCCTCATCTAGCCATACCCCTGAGTTACTTGTACAGGCCGATTCATGCTCCAGTTTTATGTGATGAGGTGACCACCGGAACCTAAACCTGGGGTGTGAATAACAGGCCTTAAAACGGAAATGGTGGGCTTTTTTTATTATTTTTTTTAAGTTTCAGCTTGTCTATGCTGGAAACGCTGGCTCTGAAGTTTCTGAACCAATCGGAGCGTTGCATCCCTCCAGGCTATGGGTCCTATACGTCCGTCTCATGCACAGTGGTTTGTTTACAAAGTGACAGAGAGAGGGCAGAAAAGCCAGGGGATGTTTTTCTAACCTGTACACATTACCTATATACTTATTTTAGCGTGATGATTCGGTTGAAAACGAGTAATACACCGTCTGGATGTCATCTTCAATTGGATTAAAAACGGAGGATTTCTGTAATCAGTAGCACCTGTGTTCTGACAGACGTGCAGATATGGGAATAAAACTGGTGAGCTTCATTTCTATTGGCTTTTATTCATCTGGGCCTCGACACGTCATCACGCATCACGTTTTCGTTTTCAGGAAGTAATTTAAAAAAAAATGTTTTATGGACTTTTGATATTAAAAAACACACAAAAATGAGAATTTGCCCATTCTTTTGGCATGCATTGTTAGGTATGCCCATATGATAACCACGGATATGGTCTAAAAGTGTGAAAAAACGTATTTTTCATTTCACTACAACTTTAAAGATGGGGGTGAAATGGCTATTTTATGTTGTATTTTCGCTCTCAAACGGAAAAAGATGTGTGTTTTTGAAACGTTTTTGAACGTCACATCTCTCTAGGCTATTGCTCTGCAAGGTTGCTCGATGCGTGCACACACACACATGCAGATTGATCGTAAACAAAGTCAGAGAGAGACAGGCAGCAACGCTCATGGCTGAATTCTAACCTATAATGTTTTCAGATACATATTTTAGCGTGCTGATTATTACGTTTTAAAACGAGTAATACACTGTCTGGACTCTGGATGTCATGTTGAATGGGAGTGTTTCTGTAATCAAAAGCACCTGCGTTTGGAGGGCGACGCAGCAATGAGAATAAAACAGGTGAAGTCATTAAAATTAGATTTCCATTGACTTTTGATATGAAAATACACAAAAATTAAAAAATGTCCCTTTTTTTGCATCCATCCATATGTTCTAAAAGTGTGGAAAAACATATTTTTCATTTCAGGAACTGAGACGTCCGTCTAGGGTTGCAGTACTTAGTTTAGACAGTTTTTGGTTTAGACTAGTCATTGGTTAGACCAGTCATTAGTCCTACAACTACAATCTATCTCAAACCCTCACCCTAAACCTAACCTCGCCTCACCAGGCTTTCCACCGCCTCGGAGGAAAGCCTGGTCTCTGTTTCAAAAGTCCGTATGATCCGCGCTGGGGCCGGATGATGTGGTTACGTCATGTTGTAGTATTGTTTTGTAGTCGCCAGACAGGATGAACAGGCGGCGACAACTTCCTTTTCCCTCTCAATAAAAGCTCTCGCTTACGAGAGCTTTTATTGCTTTTAATCAAACAGGAAGCAACAAACAGCTTCCTGTTTGTTGTAGGCAAACCATTGCCTATACAACATGACGTAAGCACATCATCCGGCTCTAGCCAGGATCATATACCGAAATGAAATGGTGCCCAGGCTACCCTAAACCTAACCTCCCACGGGGCAGCACACCTAAACCTAACCCATGTCTAACCAATGACTAGTCCAAACTAAGTATGCACCCCGTCAGTCTATACAGACCAGACCGTGGCTCTTGCGAGGGGCGTGGCTGCGAGGGAAGCAGGAAGTGGTGAACTCCAGTTCCATGGGCACGTGAAGACTGCAGCCCGTCGTCATGGCGTCCACGTCTGTGGGAGGAGCCTCCTGGATGGAAAGAAAACAAGAAAAGTCGGCAGGGTCAATTCACTGTTGAATCATACCGATAACACACACGCCTCCATTCTCTCCTTCTGTTCTGGATCAAGAATCCAGAGTGTTTAAATTAAGACTATTCGTGCAACTTTTCAGGATTCAAATTCAAAAGTATCAAAATCGACAAGATCGAAACATGTCGCTTCGAGCTGCTTATACATCTGCTATTTTTGATACTTTTGTGTGGATGCTCTATAGTGTGATAAAGGGGTGCAGTACTTAGTTTAGACAGTTTTTGGTTTAGACTAGTCATTGGTTAGACCAGTCATTAGTCCTACAACTACAACCCATCTCAAACCCTCACCCTAACCCTAACCTCCCACGGGGCAGCACACCTAAACCTAACCTTAAAGGAGAATTCCATAATAAAAGGCTTTCTTACCTTTCTTTGTAGTTGTTACGTCCCCACCAAAGAGGTCCAGGTGTTATTTTGTGCAAAAGATCCTTATTAGCTGTTTCCCCTACCATAAGCCCTCAATGAATTGCATTGAATGGAATGGGAATTGAATGGGGCTATGGGGTGTTGTGCTAATTCGCTTATTTCCATCGCTCAACATTATAATTTCTTTGTATATATCCTCTCTTCATAATGTAAATAATATCCCAAGCTGCACACTTTACTACTTCTTTCAATGGAAATAAGCGAACTAGCATAACACCCCATAGCCCCATTCAATTCCCATTCAATTCAATGCAATTCATTGAGGGCTTATGGTAGGGAAAATAGCCAATAAGGAGTTTTTGCACAAAATAACACCTGGACCTCTTTGGTGGGAACGTAACAAATACAAAGAAAGGTAAGAAAGATAGGAAAGCATTCTAGCATGGAATTCTCCTTTAACCCATGTCTAACCAATGACTAGTCTAAACTAAGTATGCACCCCGTGATAAAGTAGGGCGTTAATTTATGCAAAAAAACTCAAAAGGTTAAAATATGGAGATAAGAGTCAGCCTGACAGCAACAATATGCACTGGGTTCATTTTGTCAACTAAAACTATGACGGAAAATGTCCGTCGACTACACCCTTGTCACTGACATAAACTAAGCTATGATCATCATGACTAAAACTAAAAACTAGACTAAAATGTTAGGGAGGGACTAGTGGAGAAGAGATCCATGCAGGCAAACTAAAAGACAAGACATTTTATGTTTGACGTTGCGCCCTGAAAATAGCCGAAACTAGACTAAAACTAAATAGCCTATAAAACAGCATGCAACACGTGTATAAAATCAGCCATTGCGACCACCCCATCGCCCAGTGATGCTTGCGGAACTCGACTATACGTCTCGTTCCTGACCGCATAACTGTCGTGGCAATAATCACGTTAAACCACATGTAATATTGCTTAAGTCTCCCATTGGCTTAGAGGAGGCAGCCAGCCTAGAGACATGGCAGCAAATCATGAAAAAGTGTCCATGCACTATACGGTCAATACTAGAGGTATAGTGGCAAATGTAGTCCAGGCGCTTTTCATCGCCTGGCGAAAAAACAATCCAAAAGAACCACGACTAAAACGAACTCCAAAATGTGCCGTCCAAATCAACAGCGCTCTCCCAGCTGTGGCACGGGCAGCGTTTGCAGTGAGATGGAGCTTCATTAGCCCATTCTGACCTGAGATCAGATTCATACGAGGTTTCCACTGGGACACACACACTGGTCTGATGAACCCATTCTAACCTGAGATCAGATTCATACGAGGTTTCCACTGGGGGACACACACTGGTTCTGATGAACCCATTCTGACCTGAGATCAGATTCTAAAAAAAATGTCAGTCGTTCTTCGATTTTTCAAAAAATAGCAGACCTACAAGCTCGTAGCGCGCCACTCGGTGGCGCGCTACGAGCTTGTAGATCTGCTATTTTTCAATAGCTATAAAGCATAACATGATGCTGACACCCAAATGGGTTCCCGTTCAAAATGGGTTAGACATGCTGGTCACACAGGTGAGTACAGGTCTGTCAACTCTATAGTGCTACAGCAACAGTCTCTGCCTGGGAGCCTGGCTCGCAGTGCCTGCACTGCACTGACTGCGCTGCACGCTCCGTCTGTCTGTACAGACGCATTAGAGCTTCTCTCACTCCCCATGAATTTGTATAAATAATGTATATACATTTTTCACAACGCTGGCGCGCTAACAAGTGCAGCCTCAGGTGCAAACGCTCAGAAATGCACGCTGCACAACGTCCCCGAAGGTAGGGGGAGCGCAGGCGGGCCCCGACCCCACTCAAAACACCACGCAAACAGAGAGAGAAGAATGAAATGGAATGGAGAAAAAACACACACACACACACACACACACACAGACACACACACATGAATAACTTGCCGAAAGCAACAACACACGTGCGCACACGTGCGCGCGCACGCAGGCACATGGGGTCACATGCACACACACACACATTTCTCTGTCTCTCTTTCACACACACACACACACACACACACACACACACACAGACTGCACTGTCAGTTTCTTAAACGAGTTTACCGTACATGGAACAAACAGCCTCAAGTTGTGTCAGTCAGTCTTCTTACCGTCTGGACATCCAGTCATCTTTACCTCTACCCAGACGTCGTTTTATAAAAACCCTTTATTTACAAGATATTACAAGATATACTATTACAAAATAGTGACAAAACGCAATTAACAATAAAGACACAATTATGAATGAATGAGGCGCATTATGACGTACATTTTCCCTTCATTGTCAATGTGGCGTTTACAAAACAAACTTTGAACTAAAGAACAAACATTAACCAATTCTGAACGGGAACCCATTTTGGCATCATGTTATGCTTTAGCTATTGAAAAATAGCAGATCTACAAGCTCATAGCGCGCCACCGAGTGGCGCGCTACGAGCTTGTAGGTCTGCTATTTTTGAAAAATCAAAGAACGACTGACATTTTTAGAATCTGATCTCAGGTCAGAATGGGTTAATCAGACCAGTGTGTGTCCAGTGGAAACCTCGTATGAATCTGATCTCAGATCAGAATGGGTTAAACCTGTATATATAGGAGGGGCTAGCGTCCCTCAAAAACAGCGACAATCACTTTACTTGTTTTCAGTCAAACATTCATATCATGAACCAACGGGATTTCACATAGAAACCTAACCAAAACATAGACATAAGAGAGTCAGTCAGAGAGAGAGAGAGTTACAATGCGACAAGTATAAAGACATCAGAGAATCATTCTTCCCTAAATTTAAAGAAAAATATAAAGAATTTGAATCCACCATTAATAACTCATTACTCCAATATGTTCTGGGAGAACAGTCCAAATGCACAGTTTTGGCAGCAAAATATGTATGGAGTTGTCATCAACTGAGGGACCGCCAGTGGACAGAAGAGACAGGTATATCTGTCTGAACAGGGTCATTAAGTTGCTGTTATGTTTATGTTTGTTAATTTATTTTCATTGTTACTGTATTGCTTGTTGTTCATTATTGTTGGGATGTTTATTGACTTTTGTTTTGTTGTATGTACGCTTTGGCAATGTAAAACATATTTATCATGCCAATAAAGCCTTTTGAAATTGAAATTTAAAATTGAGAGAGAGAAAGAGAGAGAGAGAGAGAGAGAGAGAGAGAGAGAGAAAAAAAAGAGAGAGAGAGAGAGAGAGAGAGAGAGAGAGAGAGAGAGAGAGAGAGAGAGAGAGATAGAGAGACCGAGGGCCCAATAACGTTGCTCTCGGGCAGAAACCTCTATTCTAATTTTCAACGCTTTTAAAAGATAAATGTTGTATTTTGACTCCACTACAAATTTTCTAGGAAGGCTACATTATATGAATGAACCACTTGAGCCCAATAATAAATAGTGAAAATGGAAGATCTTCTATTTACACGAACAACATCCAATGATGTTGTTTTTACTTTTCACCACATACTGTACCATGAAAGTCTAGAACAGGACTGTGGAGAAATGTCCCAAAATGGATGAGTTTTGGAAGATGATAAATGAGCAGATACAAAAGATATTGGGATATGAGGTGCCTATGAAGTGTGATGTTTTGTATTTAGGAAACTTGATTCGAGGAGAAGATAGATATTTGGTAAACATTTTACTGGCGGCAGCAAAGAAAACTATCACAAGAAAATGGACAATGGGACAATGGGAGGACTTGATTCAGGAGATTCATTTTATGGAGAAACTAACACACCGTCTGAGGCTACACGAAGAAAAAATGGAGGACAAATGGTATAAATGGACAGTATTTAGTATAGGGGAATGAGAAACAATTGTAAATTCCTTGAAAAACGTATGTAACATTTTGAAACACAATGTCGATGCCTGTTTTTTTATTTTTTGTACGTCTGTGGTGTAAGTTTGTTTTTTCTGTCTTGTCTTGAAAACCAATAAAAATGTAAGTAAAAAAAGAACAGGGCTGTGGAATGAATGGATGGTAGAGCATTGTACCGTATATGACGTCATCCTATGGAACATAGTATAGAAAGTAGAGAGTGGATGGATGCCTGTCATTGTATACATTATGATTGGTTCTTTGAGAGGCTCTCCTGTTCTCCTGTTGTCTGTGGATATACTTCAGTATACACATAGACATATACACACACATACATACACATACATACATATACACACATACATACACATACATGCATATACACACACACACATAGCGTTCATAGCTCACATACTGTGGCTGAAAGCTATGGAACGCTCGCCTACAGTTCTCTTGCAGGCCGCGAGCAGTTCTATTCTTCTATTCCTTTTACTGAGGTTATAGACTTAGGAATAAGGTTATGTTTAGACATAGTTTTACTGAGGATACGTTTAGGAATAAGGTTAGTGTGACCGAGACCTAACTAGGCCTTGTCTGTCTGTGAGAATGCCGAGGAGATAGGGACAGGGACCTATCTTCCTTGAGCGCAGGTGTCGAACCGGCGGTCACTAGCGAGATCTTGATATGGTATCCGAGGTCTGCTACGTGATCTGGGTTCTTCTTTACTTCATTCTGTCTGTCACCTGCGTAGGCATGGATATTTATGGTGTTGGGATGTCGAGGGTGATGTCACCCCCTGACGTCCCGGTTGTGATGTCAGAGATGCACTACGTTCCTTCGTAACAGTTAGGTTTAGACAGTTTTACTATGTTTAGGAATAAGGTTATGTTTAGGCATAGTTTTACTGAGGTTACGTTTAGGAATAAGGTTAGGTTTAAAACATATTCAACCGAGAAGCAAAGATATGAGTTAAAAGAGTTCACTGGGAAATTATTACATATTCAAAGATGTTCACGACTTTTCAAAAAATAGCAGATCTACAAGCTCGTATAGCGCGGCACAACGTGGAGGCCAAATGAAGTCTTCAGAGAGGCAATTAGTCAAGTGTTTAATTGCTTATATGCCAAACAACGGGTCGTTACACTCATTGTTCTCCAGCCCTTTAGACAAAGGTGGACATGTGCAGTGTGCAGACCAACCAAATTAGATTAACCCATTCTGAACGGGAACCAATTTTGGTGAAAGCATCATGTTATGCTTTAGCTATTGAAAAATAGCAGATCTACAAGCTCATAGCGCGCCACCGAGTGGCGCGCTACGAGCTTGTAGGTCTGCTATTTTTGAAAAAAATCGAAGAACGACTGACATTTTTAGAATCTGATCTCAGGTCAGAATGGGTTGATCAGACCAGTGTGTGTCCTAGTGGAAACCTCGTATGAATCTGATCTCAGGTCAGAATGGGTTAACAGACGGCACGTTTTGCGCCGGAATCGAGAGAAATCGTGGCGCGCGTTCAACGTTATGCAAAAAAGCCTCACTTGGGCATGCAAAACAAATGCAGCAGGTTAGGAACGGGGGAGCGGTCCGAAGGCCACCGCTACCGTTTCATTCGGACGCATAATGCATAATACATAATTACACATAAAGACTGCAAGCCTACAGCAATAGCATGTTTTTTTTTATATATTTATATGTATTCTTTTTATCCTTTTATCCTTTATTAGTCATTAAAAAAGCGTGTGCGTGTGAGAGAGAGAGAGAGAGAGAGAGAGAGAGAGAGAGAGAGACAGAGAGAGAGAGAGAGAGGGGGAAAAAATACAACTTTTAAGCACCTGAACCTCTCTGCCGCCAGCGCTCTGTTAATTGCCCCACACAATGGGGCGGAGGAGGGGCCTGGGGAGATTTTTCAATTTCACGAAAGAGAGAGAGAGAGAGAGAGAGAGAGAGAGAGAGAGAGAGAGAGAGAGAGAGAGGAGTATGCATTCAGTGGGCGCTCATGTTCTGAACACGGCACTTAAATTCTACAGAGCTCACATAAAAAAAAAGACCCAAGGTTACATCCGATTGAAAGGCCTCTCCCCGACTGCCAGCCACTTCAGAAATCCATTTAGCGGTAGTGCTAGGGATGGAACGTCTAATTCAAACACGCTTCTTCGCCCTATACAAATACCCCGCCGCCGACACCGCCACATCGACAGGCACAGCGCGCTGACCTTCGAGTCCCTTGTGTCATCGTGTGAGGAAAGAAGCTCAGTGTAGAAGAGAGTCCGTACTTTTTATCGCCAAGCTATAACGACAAAGTTTCTATATGTTTGACGAGTTTGTAAAATGGCTGCGTTGAAGCTTTTTTTGGTCCTCGCGTTTTTATGTCGACCAGGCTGGTGCGGGTCACTTCTTCTTTGGCCTCAAAAACGAGAGCCAACCAACAGGACCCACCAACGAAAGATCAATGGATGGACATTATTGAGGAACTGTATTCTATGGAAAAACTAACATTCATATACTGAGACTACAAGAGGATAAATTCTATAAAAAATGGGAAAAGTGGAATCTCTTCTGTCAGCCTATAGCGATATTGCAATAGAATTTCATTGAATGTTTATTGTAATATGAAAAATACAGCCTTTTTTCTTTTACTTTTTGTCCTTTTCCTTTTCTTTTTCTTTCCCGTATTGTCTTGTTAGTTGAGTTTTTGTTTGTGTCTGTTCTTCCTTCAATAAAAATTAAGTGAAAAAAAAAAAAAAAACGAGAGCCAACTTGCAGGGCATCTTGCATCTTTCTATAGTGTGGGGGGGGAGGACGAAAGTTCCTTACTCGCATTTCGGGAGGTGTAGTTCCAGACACTATAGCAGGGCTGCCATAAAGGTCATGATCATGATCTACCAGTAGATCACAAAGGCTGTGCTGGTAGACCACATTACATGCCCTTAAAATGTATATTATTTAAATGCAAAATAAATCAATAAAAAAAGGCTTCTGCCACTTGAATTAAGGTGACTTGATACAATACTTTATACTTCAAGTATTGTATCACGAGTAAGACGCGCAAACGCGGGAAGCGAACGCAGATCGTATAACCATATAAGGAGTCCCCAAAGCAGCCATCACACTCATGTCACCATGACTCAGCCATAAGGAGTCCCCAAAGCAGCTACACGTCCAAATATGGAGTGTGTTGCATCAATCAGAAAACAAATCACTCAGCTCCATATATGGGCACAAAGGGGACACACACACACACAGACATGATCTGCTAGGTTTCATAGTAAGTGCTCACTGCGTTCGCGACAAACATCAGTATCAGTTCAAAGTCCCCCCCCTGTATTTCCCATTCCAAGTGCATTAGTCTTATATGTAATGCCAACTATTCCAAAGCCCCCTCAGGAACATTGTTTAACTATTTTCAGCAATTCAATAATATTTATTGGTGGGTAGATCTTGATGAGCTTGTCATTTTCACCCCTGCTCTATAGCATTCGGAGATTGGACAATAGTAGTCTGGCTAGATTCTCTTATTATTATCATTTCAAATTAGGCCACGGACCCACATTTGATGCATTTATTTTATTTATTTGTTTTTAAATCTCTGGGACCACAGTCTACACACTTTTGTCTGGCTATTGTTGCTATTCTTTATTATTATTACTATTTAGTGATGCACAATATAATCGGTCTAGTCCAAAGAAAAGCCAAATCAAATAAAAATACACTTTAAAATGTTCTACGTTTAATTTGTGTACTCGTCTCATTCAGTAGTCAGTCAGTTGTGAAACTGTATAGGCTATGTATTGATTGATTGAATACTTTATTAACTCATTTACTGCCACCATTTATTGAGAAATTAGGACCTAATTCACGCCAGCATTTTTTTTGCCCCTAACCCTAACCCTAACCCATTGGGCTTATCCCTGCCAGCTTTACGTTGCCAAGACAACCTTTGTTTACATGATCGGATCATGCCGATGTCACTATAGTCCTCCACAACGTCGGCTCGTGCCGTCAAAGAAACGCTGTTTTGACCAAAAATGCCATCTGGGACAAGGAATAGGAGATACAGGCGATTGAAAGAAATGGATAGAATGGATTCTTATGGCGACGACGATCTAAGATGAACAATACAGTGCTGCGCTAACAACACAGCTAGCTAACCGGCTAACGTAAGTAGCATTATGGCTCGATCGATCAAATGCACTATAAAAGCGCAATTGCCGAAGGGCTACGGCAATCGCGGCAAGGGGGTTAACAGGCTTTGGGCCAATAAGCATTGCATTGTGGGCCTCTGTATAATATCGGTCAGAATCGGTATATATCGGAGATCGGATATAGGTCATAATTTCATAATCGTGCACACCTATTATTATTATTATTAATTTGCTATTGTTAAAAAAATCAAGAACTCACTTACACTTATTGCTGCCATATTATAGGCGTTTGAAATAATGCGATGTGGGTTTTTTTGTTAGCTGTGTGTATTTATTGTCTTGTTGTGTGTCTGATGGCTGTGTGGTTACGTTACATGCTGCAGGGCTCCACCACCAATTGTCCCCCGGGGACAATAAAGACGTCCTTGAACCTTGAACCTTGTTAAAGCGGTTAGCGCCGACCCACATCTTTTCTTTTTTCTTAACCACCCCCCACACACACACACACGCACCCACCACACACACGCACGCACGCACGCACGTACGTACACACACACACACACACACACAACTCAAGAGGTGAGTCTTCTTGTGTCTGCTTGGCCATTGTGGGTGAGATGAACCTTGCGCGTGCACGGTCGGGGAGATATAGAGGCCAACCACACAATGGCCTCATCTCACCCGGTCCACAGCCAAGTGGCCATGCAAGTTGAATGGGCGAAGGAGAGGCCCATTCAATTCAATCCCATGACCCTTTTCATCAACAAATAAGAAGTACACTTTAAAATGTTACGGGGAGCTATAGTGGAGAAGAGACATCCAAGCAGTAGAACTTTAAAAGACTAGTCATTGTATGTTTGTTTGGTTGAGCTATTGCATTCAAAAGACTGAAACTACATTAAAAACATTGCTGTTAAAGGGACATCTCTGACACACACACACGCACACACGCACACGCATGCACGCGTGCGCGCGCGCACACACACACACACACACACACACACACACACACACACACACACACACACACACACACACAATCACACACACACACACACAGTTTTAATGAATACCTCACCAAAATAAAAAAAATGACCCAAGGTCACAAGGTTGCATATGGGAGCGGTATACACCCTCTGATAAAGAGAGAAAACATGGTTATCTCCGTTTGTGTCACACACGATACTGTGTTGATGCTACAGTGTACAGCTGGGGGTGGGGCCACTAGTCTGGGGGGCATGTGAAATAAACACAAAAAAAAGGGGAAATAATATCTAAATTCTAGCCCATCTATAGTCCATCTTCGTGGACGTTTGAAAGGCACTGCATGGTTCTGAAACTTTTTCATGTGAAGGATCGCCAAATCTGGCCGTGGTGGACCCCCGTCTGAAAAGATTTTGTGCCAGGAGGGACCCCCCCAAAAGAGAATGAACTATATCTCATCTCATCTCATAATATTAACGAATGTTGTTTGGGACCATAGTGTGTTTATTCCGTTGACTTAAAACATGACGGGAAAAAAAAACGAAACAACATTGTATTCAAAAGACTATGACTAAATCAAAATGTGCTGTCCCTCCCCACCCCTGGAACCCCATTGACGACCAACCCCCGACCCCCCCCTCAGCACTACTATTCTGGGGGTAATAATGCAGACAGCTTTGGGGCCCCTGGAGGTCACACACAAGGCCAGCATCATGGCCCCGGTTGATGCAGCCGAGCCCCCGGCAGGCCTGTTGGCCCGGTGAAATGTGCCTTTGTCAGACACACGACAATAAAAAGAAGAGATGGGAGAGAGAGAGAGAGAGAGAGAGAGGGGGGGGGATAAATCACCCCATCGGGGCGGTGTACGTGTGGCGGAAGGTCAGTGCTCACAGCGGATGTGCAGAGTAAGGGCTAGATGAAATCTGCTCCGTAAAACCCCAGCGGAGACCATACAGATCTGCTATCAGAGAGAGCACCATGTACAGTATGATGAACGACGACAACCCAATAACCAGAGCCCTTTATAAGCTGCCTGTTAACACATTCTGACCTGAGATCAGATTCATACGAGGTTTCCACTGGACACACACTGGTCTGATGAACCCCATTCTGACCTGAGATCAGATTCTAAAAATGTCAGTCGTTCTTCGATTTTTCAAAAAATAGCAGATCTACAAGCTCGTAGCGCGCCACTCGGTGGCGCGCTATGAGCTTGTAGGTCTGCTATTTTTCAATAGCTAAAGCATAACATGATGCTAACACCAAAACGGGTTTCCGGTCAGAATGGGTTAAC
>NC_137869.1:5378202-5383202 GCF_963924005.1 Protomyctophum bolini
AAAATAAAGGTGAAAGCCACGCAAAAAAGTAAAATGGACTGACAGGTACAGAGATCTTCATATATGGGCATATCAGTCAGTCTGGGCGGTTTGGTCCAGGTGTGAAGGCCACGTATAGCGGCCCAAAACTCTTAACATGAACCTCTCGCAAAGGTATTTGTTCAAACTTTAAAGCACAGGTCTAGTGCTGCCATGTGCCCTTGAGTGTGTACAGTCTAGCGATGGTTTTGTGCAACAACAAGCCCACAAACGATTCAACTGCAATTATAGTGCTTATTATCCGTGTCTGGCACACACGCACACGCACACACACACACACACACACACACACACACACACACACACACACACACACACACACACACACACACACACACACACACACACACACACACGTGTGGTTGTCTATGCTTTAGATCAATACTACAGGCCTGAAGAGGACCAAATCATCAACAGTAGCAAGGGAGAATCAAACCACGTCTCTTTTCATCCCTCCCTCCCTCCTCCATGTTCTTGTTGCGTTCTCTGATTGTTGGCGGGCCTTCAGACACAAACAGCTGCTCCCAGACAGCAGACGCTGTGATGATGGGAAACGCGGTTTTTATATTTTGTCCTCTGAGCGTACATGAAAGCCTGTGGCGGTGGCGGCGGGCCTGCCGGCGGGGCGACAGCAGAAGCGATGGCATATCATGAAGAGGAGAGGAGAGAGGGCCCTGCAAGCGAAGGCGTCTTTCCATATGGGAAGAGAAACATCACAGAAGTGTATAACGGAACCATGAAACACTGATAGATATAGAGCCCCCCACTCCTCCACATCTGTTTGGGGGCAGCCATGGATGTGTCTGTTGTAGAGTGGTGGGGTCAGCCTGCTATCAGTGGTTCCCAAAGTGGGGTACGGTACGGGGACCCCCAGGGGTCCTTGAGAGAGTTCCAGGGGGTCCCCACACAGCTAAAGTTTTGGTTACATTCCGTCAATAATGCATTTGTATTAAACCTTTGCATGTCTGCACCGAGTGGAAACAACACGGGAGCCTCAGCTGATGCAAGAGGAATAACCGTCCTCTTCCAACCAACACATGCTTGTTGCTCCATGTCCATCATTTATAATCCAATTCATAATATGTTTGGGAAACTGCCATAGATTTCTAATAATAATTCAACGTGCGACTTCTCAGTCTATCGTAAAGGCAGATCTACAAGCTCACAAGCTTGTATAGATTGGCCTTTTTTATTTGGTGCGTGACACGGTATAACTTTCAATTGAATTGAATTAAATCCCACTGAACTGATCTGATCCTTTGTGTGCTTTTCCTCCATTCCAGTGAAAAGTGAACAGACTGACAGCAACAAGTGCGTGACCTTCTGATGACGGCTGTTTGACAGACAGGTCCTGGTTGGGGTTGGGGTTGGGGGAGGGGGAGGGGGGGGTCTTATAGAGACCACCTGAGTGCTCCGCGCCGAATGTCAAGCGCGGGATGCGCGCCGAGCCTAATGCAACGTGAGTGAGAGGTGAGCTGAGGTGAGGATCTACCACGGAGCCTGAAGCAACATGCAGCGCACAAACAGATCAATATAAAGGGCCCGGCCTGCAGCGGAGCACTCATTCAGAGCAGGGAGGGGGCCTCCAGGAGCAGGTTGTACTGTATAGACCTCACCTTGTCATGTCCGTGTTGGGATGATGGGCCTCATTTTGGGGGCGTGTTCGTTGCCGCTCAGGCGTCAGACCAATTGACTATTTCCTGCGGCAGCTTAAGAAGTTTAAAGTCAGCCAAGCAGCCATGACTCACTTCTATAGGGCCACTATTGAAAGTGTTCTCACCTTCTCTATGCTTGTCTGGTTTGGTCACACAACCTCTCAAGACAAATCAAAGCTGGAAAGAGTAGTACGTCGCGCATCAAAAAACATAGGATGCAGCCTCCCTACACTTTCCTCACTCTATTCCACCAGAATAATTAGGAAGGCAAAAAAACCCCCATGTATTCCTTCTATACGCAGTCTTGTGTTCGGTTGGGAGAATTGTTCAATAGCTAAAGTATAACATAATGCTTAAAACACCAAAAGGGATTCCCTTAGTTTCCTATATGGGTTAAACGTCAGTTGGAAGGAGGACATAAATAATAGATGCCAAAAGGCCGCAGGAAGCTAAGGATCATCTTCAATGAGTCCACAGAGGCGAGCAGAACATCTATAGAGACCGGTGGAGACGGGCCTTAATGACTGCACCCAGAGACCCAGGGGGTCCGACCAACCCCCCACCACCACCACCATATTCGGCCTCCTCGCCAAGCCCAGAACGGACTCGTATCATCGTACGAGAGGGTTACGCCCTTAACCCATTCTGAACGGGAACCCATTTTGGTGTTAGCATCATGTTATGCTTTAGCTATTGAAAAATAGCAGATCTACAAGCTCATAGCGCGCCACCGAGTGGCGCGCTACGAGCTTGTAGGTCTGCTATTTTTGAAAAATCGAAGAACGACTGACATTTTTTAAGAATCTGATCTCAGGTCAGAATGGGTTATAATCAGACCAGTGCGTGTCCCAGTGGAAACCTCGTATGAATCTGATCTCAGGTCAGAATGGGTTAAATTAAACATTCTCATGGCAGCGGGCGGCTGGCTGCTGAGGCCAATTCTTTAGTCAAATAAGCAGAAAATAGTGAAACAAACAATTAAGTGGACCGAAAGGAGTCGTATAATTATAACCACTCAGATGGAATGTTTTCACATTTACATTTTTGGTGTTTTTATTTCTCTGAAGTCTTGTGCTGTTACAGCGGCACGCAAATAACGGCCCACAGTGAGATGTGTTTGTTTTGTCGATATATCTCTGTTTTGATGCGATGACAGAAATACAATGAGAGAGAGACACACACACACACACACACACACACACACACACACACACACACACACACACAGAGGGGAGAGACAGAGAGGAGAAGGAGACAGATGGGGAGAAAGAGAGAGGGAGACATAAAGCGTGAGAGAGAAATTGTGTATAGGCTTAAAAACTGAGCTGATGTCAGAAAACTATTTTATGGTTCTGTTTTGAGAAGAACAGAAGTCCAAGAAGACAGAGAGACACACTGTATAAAGACAGCTATAGTATAGAGAGACATGGAGAAGGAACAAGAAAAGGACAAAAGTATATTATTCGAACCGCCGACCCTGCAGGGATCATTGGACGACCTCATGCTCTACCTCCTGAGTTACAGCCGCCCCATATGATACCAGTAAGACGCGCAAACGCGGGAAGCGAACGCAGCTCGTACATATTTAAGTTGTCACCATGACTCAGCCATAACCATATAAGGAGTCCCCAAAGCAGCTCCATATATGGGCACAAAAGCGTGACACACGGACACCAGCTCCATATATGGGCACAAAGGGGGGACATGGACACACACACACACACACACACACACACACACACACACACACACACAGACAGACAGACAGACAGACAGACAGACATGATCTGCTAGGTCTCATAGTAAGTGCTCACTGTATTCGCAATCACTGCGTTCGCAATGACAATACGGGTTGGATTCCACAGCTTCCTGATGTGTCACATGGGGGTCTGGGTCACGTCTAGGTGTGGTGAGGGGTGAGGCTGGGGCGGGTGGTCAGTTGATATGGGGGGGGGGACGGGGGGGGGGGGGACAGACAGTCGTATAGACGGTGGACATGAAGGGGGACGCCGGGGGGACGGTCAGGGACCAACTCCTGACCTGTGCATTCAGACAAACCATAAACAGGAAGTCGCCCACAGGAATTAAGGGAAGGAAGTCATATTTTCTGACAGCTGCGCGCTGCATGAGAGGAGCGGGGCACGGCGGTGCATTCGCTGTCGTGCATTTTAACCCATTCTGACCTGAGATCAGATTCATATGAGGTTTCCACTGGACACACACTGGTCTGATTATTAACCCATTCTGACCTGAGATCAGATTCTAAAAATGTCAGTCGTTCAGTCAATTTTTCAAAAATAGCAGACCTACAAGCTCGTAGCGCGCCACTCGGTGGCGCACTATGAGCTTGTAGATCTGCTATTTTTCAATAGCTAAAGCATAACATGATGCTAACACCAAAATGGGTTCCCGTTCAGAATGGGTTAAGCGGCGCGAAGTCAAAGCTATATAGGTTTGTCACACACGTCGTCCACACAGCACGCCGTGCTGCCACGAACGACGCAGGCGGCAGATCCGTGGCGAGTTCTTCGAATAGAAAAAAACATTTGGTCATTGGGCTTTTCCTGTCACGGGGGGACACGGAGAAGGCCTGTTATGTTTTCCTGCCGCAGATATATAAAAGCCTTTGTGTGTCGTCTTGTTGCCTTTGTGCTTTTGGAAGCAGATCAAAGCGGCCATTTCCCCCCGTGCACCGGCTCGAAAGCTTATCATCTGTCGCTTGAACAGCGATTTATGTGGCACAGCTCGCGTCCTATACAGCGCACTATCGTCACATCTGCTGGTCGAAGCCATCAATCAGACGAGTAGGAACACAGTGGTGACGGCGGTGCGGCGTGCCAGGTGGTTGTGTGTGGTACTGCAACGTGATGGCGTGGTGGCTGTGTGTGGTACTACAACATGATGGCATGGTGGCTGTGTGTGGTACTACATGATGGCGTGGTGGCTGTGTGTGGTACTACATGGTGGCATGGTGGCTGTGTGTGGTACTACATGGTGGCATGGTGGCTGTGTGTGGTACTACAACATGATGGCATGTTGGGATCGGGAACCCGGAGGCATGTTGTCTGGAAAACCGGTTCGATCACACTGTCAGAGCTGGTATGTTCTATATAGACAGGGCTTAACCCATTCTGACCTGAGATCAGATTCTAAAAAAAAATGTCAGTCGTTCTTCGATTTTTCAAAAAATAGCAGACCTACAAGCTCGTAGCACGCCACTCGGTGGCGCGCACGCACGCACACACACACACACACACACACACACACACACACACACACACACACACACACACACACACACACACA
>NC_137869.1:5388202-5395702 GCF_963924005.1 Protomyctophum bolini
TAGAACTAAAAGACAAGTCATTTTATGTTTGCTTGCGCTCTGTGTCGACTAAAATCTTATATTTAGTGAACTAAAATGTATTTCAGATGAGTAAAATATGTCAATTAAATTGTATTCAAAAGACTACATAATTTATGCTACTACATACAAATGCCCTAACACTGATTCATATCATATAGCATCCATCCTTATTGTAACTCAAAGTGAAATGCATCTCTCAAAACTATTATTTGAGTAAAAGTCTTGAATGAAAAGCTTTTATTGTGACGTACTGTACCACAGCAGACGTGTGGTCTTCAAAGACTGCATGAAAAGCTTTTATTGTGACGTCCCACAGCAGAGGTGTGGTCTTCAAAGACTGAATGAAAAGCTTTTATTGTGACGTCCCCACAGCAGACGTGTGGTCTTCAAAGACTGAATGAAAAGCTTTTATTGTGACGTCCCCACAGCAGAGGTGTGGTCTTCAAAGACTGAATGAAAAGCTTTTATTGTGACGTCCCACAGCAGACGTGTGCAGGTCTTCAAAGACTGCATGAAAAGCTTTTATTGTGACGTCCCACAGCAGACGTGTGGTCTTCAAAGACTGAATGAAAAGCTTTTATTGTGACGTCCCACAGCAGACGTGTGGTCTTCAAAGACTGAATGAAAAGCTTTTATTGTGACGTCCCACAGCAGACGTGTGGTCTTCAAAGACTGAATGAAAAGCTTTTATTGTGACGTCCCACAGCAGAGGTGTGGTCTTCAAAGACTGCATGAAAAGCTTTTATTGTGACGTCCCACAGCAGACGTGTGGTCTTCAAAGACTGAATGAAAAGCTTTTATTGTGACGTCCCACAGCAGAGGTGTGGTCTTCAAAGACTGAATGAAAAGCTTTTATTGTGACGTCCCACAGCAGACATGTGGTCTTCAAAGACTGAATGAAGAGCTTTTATTGTGACGTACTGTACCACAGCAGAGGTGTGGTCTTCAAAGACTGAATGAAAAGCTTTTATTGTGACGTCCCACAGCAGACGTGTGGGTCTTCAAAGACTGAATGAAAAGCTTTTATTGTGACGTCCCACAGCAGACGTGTGGGTCTTCAAAGACTGCATGAAAAGCTTTTATTGTGACGTCCCACAGCAGACGTGTGGTCTTCAAAGACTGAATGAAAAGCTTTTATTGTGACGTCCCACAGCAGACGTGTGCAGGTCTTCAAAGACTGAATGAAAAGCTTTTATTGTGACGTCCCACAGCAGACGTGTGGTCTTCAAAGACTGCATGAAAAGCTTTTATTGTGACGTCCCACAGCAGACGTGTGGTCTTCAAAGACTGAATGAAAAGCTTTTATTGTGACGTCCCACAGCAGACGTGTGCAGGTCTTCAAAGACTGCATGAAAAGCTTTTATTGTGACGTACTGTACCACAGCAGAGGTGTGGTCTTCAAAGACTGAATGAAAAGCTTTTATTGTGACGTCCCACAGCAGACGTGTGGGTCTTCAAAGACTGAATGAAAAGCTTTTATTGTGACGTCCCACAGCAGACGTGTGGGTCTTCAAAGACTGCATGAAAAGCTTTTATTGTGACGTCCCACAGCAGACGTGTGGTCTTCAAAGACTGAATGAAAAGCTTTTATTGTGACGTCCCACAGCAGACGTGTGCAGGTCTTCAAAGACTGAATGAAAAGCTTTTATTGTGACGTCCCACAGCAGACGTGAGTTTGTTTGGTTGGATATGAGGAGCTGTTGACAACGAGATGGAGCTCTTTGTCTGTGGCGGAAATGATTTGTCAGTCAAGTGTGTGCGTGTGCGTGTGCGTGTGCGTGTGTGTCATTCAGACAGGAAGTGACAGAGAAGACTCACGGCACAATTATCCACCGCGTGTCTCTGCTGTTAAAAGATATACAGCGAGAAGCCGGACATTAAGCACACACACACACACACACACACACACACACACACACACACACACACACATGCGTGTCCACACGCACACGCATGTGTGTGTTCTAACCTACTGTATGGTTTCCCAAACTGACACCTTCATTCAGTGTATTGATTGACGGTATTAATAATTATAAAAGAAAAAAAAAACGTAATTTTAGTAATCAACACTATAGTAGAATGGACATAGTACTGTAATGTAAAATACACATCGCAGCTTGGGCTTCGATGTGAGCCTTGCCTCTCCTGAGGAGTGCCATCCGTTCACTATGCGACCAATTCAACTTGAATTGGCCACTATTAACTTAAGCTTAGACAGATTCCCGTATTCCAAGCAAGTCTATACGACCACGCAAAGGTTAACGGTTAACGTTTATTTATTTTTACATTTTGTGTACTAATTAAACATTTTAAGAACAGGGCAGTACAAAATAACAATCAAGTAAAAAAGAAATCACACAACGCTGGTACCAACAGGACCCATCAACGAAAGATCAATGGATGGACATTATTGAGGAACTGTATTCTATGGAAAAACTAAGTAACTTTCATACTGAGACTACAAGAGGATAAATTCTATAAAAAATGGGAAAAGTGGAATCTCTTCTCTCAGCCTAGCGATATTGCAATAGGATTTCATTGAATGTTTATTGTAATGTGAAAAATGCAGCCTTTTTTTCTTTAACTTTTTGTCCTTTTTCTTTTCTTTTTCTTTCCCGTATTGTCTTGTTAGTTGTGTTTTTTTGTGTCTGTTCTTCCTTCAATAAAAATTAAGTGAAAAAAAAAAGAAGTACAAAATAATATAACGTTATCGATATGCTTATGCAGGCTCATGTGTGGCCTTTATCTCTCACACACACACACACACACACACACACACACACACACACACCTAGGGACGGGCTTAGGAAGTGTCTGGCTGGTGAGGATGTGAGGTGCAGTGATGGCACATTAACCCATTCTGAACGGGAACCCATGTTGGTGTCAGCATCACGTTATGCTTTAGCTATTGAAAAATAGCAGATCCACAAGCTCATAGCGCGCCACCGAGTGGCGCGCTATGAGCTTGTAGGTCTGCTATTTTTGAAAAATCGAAGAACGACTGACATTTTTTTAGAATCTGATCTCAGGTCAGAATGGGGTTAATCAGACCAGTGTGTGTCCAGTGTGGAAAACCTCGTATGAATCTGATCTCAGGTCAGAATGGGTTAACGACGGTGCGTTACGCATCGTCCCATGCGCCAACAAAAGACACGGTCCTGCCCTCTAATTCAATGAGGATTGTTTGGGCAGAACAATGGCCCCCGGCCCCACCGAGGCACCGCAGAGGGTGAGAAAGGTGATTTTTTCGCTCTGCTGCTGGGCTGTGTTTTTGTGTTTTTGTGTTTTTTTGGTT
This sequence comes from Protomyctophum bolini, assembly GCF_963924005.1. NCBI lineage: Eukaryota > Metazoa > Chordata > Actinopteri > Myctophiformes > Myctophidae > Protomyctophum > Protomyctophum bolini. The sequence continues at coordinate 5,391,519 of NC_137869.1, forward strand.
CCACGGTTCAGAAATAATGTGTCCACCATCGCGGGGGACATCCTGCTGTTGCCATCACAGGTGATAAAATATAAACTTTATAAAAAGATGCAAGGGCTGCCACGCATACACACACTCACTCACATGCACGCACGCACGCACACACATACGCGCGCATGGGGCCTTGTTCGTGCCCATGTGTGAGGGATGTGTTTATTCATATTTATTTTAATAAATATTTAGTTCATACTGTACAAACAAAGTGCAATGCCAAGTGAAAGGTGTGCCTCTGCCAGGAGGCTACTACAGTATTACCAGTAAAGACTCCCTGAGGGCGAGAAGCGACCTCGCCCTAAACAAGCTGGACAAGACCTACGCTGTAGACGGTGTCATTTTTTGGGGGCGGAAGTTGCAGGACTTTGGCGGAAGTACCGCTCAAGGAAATTACATTGACGCTTTGCCAATCTGTTTACATTCTCCGTGAATGAAAAAAGTGTTGTGATTGGTCGAAAGAATATCGAAATATAGTAGGGAGGATTATCACAACAAAACAAAAAAAATAAGTGATATTTGAATTAAGTGAAATCACTTACTCTACCTTTAATTATGGAAATAAGACTTTTCTGCTCGACAGCAACGATATATACAAGTAGTAGTTCATGGTTTAGCGAGGCACGGACAGGATACACAATAATGGTTACACACTACATTAGTGTGGGAACTCACGCACATGCACGGACACACACACACACACACACACACACACACACACACACACGCACACACATGTATATGATGCACGGTTGACAGGGCACTGTGTGTGTGTGTGTGTGTGTGTGTGTGTGTGTGTGTGTGTGTGTGTGTGTGTGTGTGTGTGTGTGTGTGTGTGTGCATACTCCAGAGGGCCATTTGCATCCCTCCCAGGCAGCCCATTGGCCCGTGCTAATGGATCCATCCATGCAGAGCAGGAGAGGCCCCGCTGATGATGAGAAACCTCTGGCTCTATTGATCAGCGTAAAGCCCCGGCTCTAAGCACGGCTAATTGATCAATCATGGGCCGCTCGTTGCAAACCGATTAATGGAACATGAGGAAGAGGAGGAGCGGAGGCTGCTCCCATCTCTCACACACGCACGTGTGTGTGTGTGTGTGTGTGTGTGTGTGTGTGTGTGTGTGTGTGTGTGTGTGTGTGTGTGTGTGTGTGTGCGTTGTTGTAGTTGTGAGCAACTAACCACTACTTTCAAGATCAATTCATCTGTTTTTTTATAGCCAATATTTTGTGGTTGTCGGGCAAGAAACCTCTTATCTCCATATTTTTCTTTCGTAAATTAATGACCAACGTCGTCATAATACAGCGTTGCACGAAAGCATAAGAAAATAGCACATCTACAAGCTTGTGAATGCAAAGAAATTAACTGAAACTAAATGGAATTTCATTTGAAAGACAATGACTATAAAAACTACATCAAAATATTCTCTGTCAAAATCAACAGCACTCTAGAATCATCATCCCTGATTCTAGGAGGTCTGTGTGTCAAGGTGTGACAGTCACTGGCTGCATTGGGCCTTGACACGGACCGTGGTCGACCCACGTGAGCCATTGTAGGTGCAGAACAATAGTCCACGAGGGAACCCCCGAATCTCCCCAATCTCTCTTTGTTTTCGTGTTGAGGAAAAAACCCACCACCACAACCGCGGCGTCACTTCCAAAGTGATGTTTGGAACTATGCGTGAACATTGCGTATATACATTCTACAAATACTTTCCTCAAAATAAACAACTGCACTTCCTGGCAGAGCTATAACGGCGCGCACACACACACAGCTGACGGGACTGACCGGTTAGAGAGTGTGAGGTATTTGTCACAGCTGAGCTGCAGATCTGTGACACAAAGAGGAGATGCATGAGGCACAATTGAAGCATAAGTATAACCAAAACAACATAACTGTATATCAGGCAATGTCCGTGCATGTGTACAAGCGCTGTGTGAGTTGTATGTGCATTTAGGCTCTCAAGAGATAAAGTATTGTTAAACACCTGCATTACTTAATTTACAAGACATCTACACAATTAGAGAATGTAGAAGAATTGATCAGAAATGTCATTTTGATTGTTTGCCTGCATGCCTCTCCTAATGGCACCACATATATACATACATATATATATAAATACAGCATGGACTTGTGGACAAAATCTGTCTGCAGAGGAAGAATCTCATGGAATGGTTATGGTGGTCCGTGGCTCAAATGAAGAATAGATAATGGACCTTGATATGAAAAGTGTTGAAAACCAAGCAGGATGCTGTCAGAAAACAGTAAACACCCTGCATGGTGGAGAGGAGAGGAGAAGAGAGAGAGAATGAATGAAGCATATATTTATAAAACAGTAAACACCCTGCAGGCGGAGAGGAGAGGAGAAGAGAAGAGAGAGAGAATGAATGAAGCATATTTATAGCCTGGCACACAGACAGCACCACACCCATGGTGTGCCACCCTTCTCCCTGACAGACCCTCCACCACCCTGGACTACTGCAGGGCTTGCAGATCGGATATATTTCGCTATATTTCACAGTAATAACAAAGTATAATACAGCTAAGGGCTTAATGTGTTGATCTGATTGATTTAATCGATTATAAAACATGTTTTGATGTCAATGCGTTGCTACACAAAAGCAGAGTAAACTAGAATGCTATCTGGCCCTAAACAGAGAATACACAGTGGCAGAATACCTGAGCACTGTGACCGACCCAAAACAAAGAAGAATTTTAACTAGGTACAGACTCAGTGAGCACAGTCTCGCAATCGAGAAAGGCAGTCATAGGCAGACCTGTATCCTGAGAGAAGACAGACTATATGCACCCACTGCACACTAAACGAAGTGGAAACCGAGCTACACTTCCTAACCATCTGTCCATTGTACCAAGACATCAGAGACACATACAGTATATAAGAAGATGTCTGTTGTCAGGGAGAAACAAACCATGCAGCAAACTCCAGAATGTTGGAGTTAGGAGGTTTGATCCATGATTGATAACAACAGCTGACAATGGATCTCCAAGCTAATTGATGCCTCTGCACCTGCTCTGCCACGCAGGGGAGAGGGCCTAAACCATCTAACTTCCTGCATGGCTTGGCAGACAGTTTGACGATCTAATGGAGTTAGCTGGTTTTGTCAGAAATGCTCTTTAATCTAATCAATATTGTTTAACCAACACACAGACGTTAAGGGTGTTCAATAGCATTGATTTATATTTAAAAAAAGATAATAATAATTAAAAAATAAGACGAAATAAGACAAATGGAGTTAGCTGGTTTCTATACCGGACAGCGGAAAAATTATAAAAATATGTTGCTCCTCAATTATCTGGTTAGAAGTTGGTTATCTTACGATAAATGCACATGAATATCTGTACGTATATGTCTGGGTTAGGGTTTACCCGGATCTCGAGAAACGTTCGACCAACTGACTTCAAATTCGTCCACGTGTTCTCAGATTGCCCAGCCAATCAGCAGCCAGCACAACATGCAGTTGTATACTAATGTATATACCTCTGTCTGTCTCTGAAGTCATTCTGATTGGTGCAGGGAGCCTCGGGTCCCTGGTGGTGTGGTGTGTGTGTGTGTGTGTGTGTGTGTGTGTGTGTGGGGGGGGGGGGTTAAATGGTAGAGTGCAGGAGACAAACCATGGATTTCTACCTTAAGTGCATATATGGAGCTTGTTAATAACATGTGTGTGTTTGTGGGGGAGGGGGGGGGTGTCTGTGGTGTTCATACAAAGGCCTGTGTCATGTCTCTCTCTGTGTGTGTGTGTGTGTGTGTGTGTGTGTGTGTGTGTGTGTGTGTGTGTGTGTGTGTGCGTGCGTGCGCGTCCATGTGTGTGTGTGTGGGTGCGTGTGTGTGTGTGTGCATGTGCGTGTCCCCTGCCAGTCTCCTACTAGCTGACAGACATGACCCCCCCCCTCCCCACCCCCCCCCCCCAACCGACAGGAAGTAACTCGGCACACAGGCCAAAACAGGAAGCCCCTCCTCCCCCCCTCTGAATGATTGACAGGCCAGTTGTCCAGTGGTGGTGCTCTGGCTCCGGGCGGGGCCCTCCAGGGGCCCTCTGGCTCCTAGCCTGTGCGTGTGTGCGTGTGTGCGTGTGTGTGTGTGCGTGTGCGTGTGTGTGTGAGAAGCCCACCTGGCCGAGGGGGTCCCGATGGCGTGT
>NC_137869.1:5408202-5413202 GCF_963924005.1 Protomyctophum bolini
TGAACGGGAACCCATTTTGGTGTCAGCATCATGTTATGCTTTAGCTATTGAAAAATAGCAGATCTACAAGCTCATAGCGCGCCACCGAGTGGCGCGCTACGAGCTTGTAGGTCTGCTATTTTTGAAAAATCGAAGAACGACTGACATTTTTAGAATCTGATCTCAGGTCAGAATGGGTTAATCAGACCAGTGTGTGTCCAGTGGAAACCTCGTATGAATCTGATCTCAGGTCAGAATGGGTTAAAACGTGTTAAAAAATTGTGTAACTCGCGAACGGGAGGGAAAGTGTTGTTAATAAAGGTTACACACGGACCTCATCCACTGTCGGTTTGTGGACCGACAGACTGACGAGAAGAAAGACAGACAGGGTGGGTGGGGAGTAGAGAGAAAAGCAGGACAGGACAAAGGGAGCGGGGAATAGAGGAGTGGGAGAAAGATTATGAGACATGTCCGGTAAAGAAAATATTACACGGCGAGAGACGTTCAGAAGCCGAGCCCAGACGATATCTGGCTCCTTACTTTGGCTTGAGCGTGTCTCTCAAGAGTTGTGCGAGTATACAGCAGCACCCCACCCAACCACGCACACGCGTGTGCACACGCACCCACACACACACACACACGCACACACACGCACGCACACATCACAGACAGAGACGCAATTCGACCCGGATTCATCGGTTCAAGTAGCAGCAGGGTGTGAATTCGCTGTTGTTTTCAGAAATAACAATGTCATGAATAAGTAGGTTGGCAGAGGAGAGGAGAGGAGAGGAGAGGAGGGGAGGGGAGAGGAGAGGAGGGGAGGGGAGGGGAGGGGAGAGGAGCGGAGGGGAGGGGAGGGGAGGGGAGAGGAGAGGAGAGGAGTGGAGAGGAGAGGAGAGGAGAGGAGAGGAGAGGAGAGGAGAGGAGAGGAGAGGAGAGGAGAGGAGAGGAGAGGAAGGTGAATGTCGGGTTCTTGTCAGGAAGTTTTTACTTCTTTTCCCAGCATGCCCCTGGCCTCTCCAACTTCCCGTCGTGGCGCTGAGAGAAGCCAGACACAGGCAGGATAATCACCTCTAATAGGAGATCATATTGAAAGCAGCCGAGAACACACCAAGGCAATGAGGTGGCAGCGCACGCACACACACACACACACACACACACACACACACACACACACACACACACACACACACACACACACACACACACACACACACACACACACACACAAGATCCTTTTTTTCCTCTCTCTTCCTTCTCTATTTCTTCCACAGTCATCCTAGAAAAATGTTTGCACATGGCCGCAAAATATATCAACAATTCATTCATACCACCATATATCAATTATCAATTCAGTACCAGGCCTCTACACTACAGGCCTCATGGACAGGACGGGCTCCCCCGACACATGGCTGGTATTTGGGTTGGAGCCGGGCCTTTCTGAAGACCCCGCGGTCTGGTTCTGGCCATGCTGGCATTATAGCGAGCAAGCCCAAAAGAGAGAACATTATTCGACTGTCCAAACCTTTAAGCTTTCAGCACGAAACAGCCCCTGAACCTCCGTATCACTCACACTGGGCGTGTTTGGAGAGTGTTTAGGGGCAAGTTTTGATTCCAAAAAAAAGTAGACATGCACCCATTCTGACCGTGGGGTGAGGGCAACATTAATCACGGAAAAATAACTTAAGAGTTGGAAGTTAAAATAAATAAATGTTGTAAGTGCATGGTAAGGAGCAAGCTCATCTTCAGAAAACCACAAGCTGCATGCAGGACTGTAGGTCCATATAAGGACCAAATCTTTGCCAGGTCCTTCTGTCCTGTCGTCACCGGTGGCGTGCCGCGTGCACAAACATTCTGAGAGGCATGGTGCTCAAGTGAAAAACAAAGGGGGCACCTTATTGTGCGGTGCGTGGAACCACCTGTTGTCTATAATAGTGTGTGAAATGTATATTTTCACACGTATTGATTTGAGCTCACTCTTTGTGGGCACGAACAGAGAGACTTTGCATTATGCTACATGCCTGCCTGTCACTTGTGGAGCAATAGAAAGCTCCTGTTGTAAAGGGTTTCTGTGTTGTGTATTGTATATTTTAATGTATTGTACCTTTTTTAAGTTTTTGATTCATGGGTTTTTTATTATTGTTTGGACCCAATGTTTTATACATTTGTGTCAATAAAGTAACTAACTAACTATCTATAGATTTTGGAACACTAGCCCTTACCCGTTGTGAGATATTTGCCCCCTTGTGGCCGTGGGGGGGTACTTCGCCCTGTGCGTTTTTAATTCATTAATAAATGTTGCATCCTTTGGCATTCTTCTCCTGATAAACTACACGGTTTGCACACATCTCACCATGCACAACGGCGACAGGTAGCCTGTCCACACATGGACCGCTACTTTGCATTCATATTCATGTCATATTGACAGTACAATACCCATTTTTGCATTTTTTAATCCACTAATAAATTCATTATAAATCATTAATGTGTCAAATTGGTCCATTAAGACCTCCATATAATTATGGTCCATGCCTGTGTGAAAAGTGGGAGTGATTGGGCCAGCCAATGTTGAGATAAAGCGCTGTCAGGGACATTCAGACATTCGCTGAATTTTAGTATGATGATGATGTCTATATCAAGGAAGCACGCACGACTCCAATTCATCTCCATCTCTCTGAGCATTTTACAGAGTGCACGGTCAGGGGAAAGACACTTTGAAACAAGGGAATACCAGCACACAGTTTGCTAGGTATCAACTAATATAAATAAATGTGCTATATACATAAAGTTTATTATTATTATTAATACAATTAATAGGAGGAGCAACTCCAAGTATTCTATACTGCATAATATAAGACATTAGGGAAACACACAAACGCAGCTGTTGTAGCAGTCTGACACACATAGTTTTTTTTCCCTCTTTTTTGTTATTATTATTATTATTTTTAAGTTAATTTTTTTTAAAGTTTTTTAATTTTTAACATTTTTTAAATTATTAAAAAATAAAATAATTATAAGTTCTTATTTGCGTGCATGTGTACGTACATGTGCGTGCGTGTGTGTGTGCATGTGTGTGTTTTTGTGTGTGATACAGCTGCGCCCTCTGCGGGTGGTGTTACAGCGTGACACACACAGACACACACAGACACACACACGTTCTGCTGGGTCTCATAGTAAAGGCTCACTGGTGTTCGCAATCACACCAATTGATAATTAAATACATGCAAGGTGCATGGAACAGTCATACAGTTAATTGTCTCTATGAAGGGCTACAGGTGTCTTCAGAGTTTCGCTTGGTGTTTCTTATAATCGGGCATGCGTTGCCTGGAACTTTCGAAACTCAAAAGAACTTACAAAAACTGTACGAAAAAACTAACTTTAAAAACCACCTAGTGTCTATCTGTGCACGTCCGTGACAGTCACACACATGCATGCATGCACGCACAGGCACGCATGCACATGCACAAAAACACACACACACACACACAAACACAATCCAAAAAAAACCCTCTATAGCGTGCACTTACATTTCAGACAACATAATCGTCTGTGTTTTCTCCACTGATGAGACTAGAACATGAGGCTAGATATTTCTTGTGCAAACATTATGCTACAATACAACATGTTTTGAAAGCCAGCGTCTTGACGCCCTCTGCGTGCGAGGAGCAGATGTGCCGCGGTACTTAAGCCAATCCGACCGACGTGAAGACACTGGATACTACCGTCTCCCAAGGTATAGTCTGTGTGCGTGTGTGTGTGTGTGTGTGTGTGTGTGTGTGTGTGCGTGCATGTGTGCGTGCGTGTTATATAATGTGTATAATGTTTTAGCAGAGTTGGACAGAGTACTCAACCCCAGTATACTTGACTTGACGACCAGGTCAAATTTACTCCACTACAAGTCAAATTAGCTCAGTCAAACTGTGACTCAAGTATTCAAGAATACATTTAAAATACTTATTTTCTTGCACTTGAATAAGACAAACATTAAAAATCCATAGACTTGGCTGCCACATGGCGTCATGGGTGCGTTCGGAAATAACGCGCTGAGCGCACAGCAAACTATTAGGCGAGTGCGCTCCGGTGCAGTATTTCCGAACGTGCCCTATATGTCTGAAAGCCAGACCTTGGATGGGCTATAGCGTTTTATTTTATTTTATTTTTTGTTATTTAAATTGTTTTTGTTATCTGTGCTTAAATTATTATTTTTGTATCCTACTGTGTATATCATATGTCTGTATGTATGTTTGTTTTTGTATGTCTGTACTCAATTATTAATGTTATTTTTTATATTGTTTTAATGATGACGATAACTGGGGGGGGAGGGATGGGGTGAGGGAGGAAAAAAAATGGTATGTTCAAACTGAACTAAATTGTTGAAACTTATTGTAACAATGATAACATAACAAACATGTAACATGTTACCAATAAACATATATTAAAAAAACAAAAAAAACAGCCAACCTAAAAGTACTCCCAACAGCCTCCTAGAAATGTACTCCTGAGAAAAGAAAAATATTTCCACTTTGTCTCGCATGGAGAGTTTGCGTTGTTGCCTTGTTATACAAACTGGGCAGAAAACAACACAGGGGGAAAAAAAGGAGGTATTTGTCTGTATAACGGTCTGATTTGTCTCTGTTCAGAATCAGAAATGATTGTTGCCAAGAATGAGCTTCATAAAAGGAAGCTGCTGTATAATACATTAAATAGAAGCTTGTGAATTAAGTTTTCACAAGCTATATTCAACTGCCAATAAGTGAAGAACGGAACATTGCAGTGACATACTTTCATGAACAAATAAAAAGTATGTGCGTGCGTTGATTACTGATTCATCCCACCTGCACATCTGCTGTCATTTTAATTAAAACAGAGGAGAACAAAAAAAATCACAACGCATGCACGCATGCACGTGCATGCACGTGTGTGCGTGCATGCACGCGCACACACACACACACACACACACACACACACACACACACACACACACACACACACACAACCTACACGGCAAATTTGATCAGCGC
>NC_137869.1:5415702-5423202 GCF_963924005.1 Protomyctophum bolini
CGTTCAGAATGGATTAAATCGTCTAGAAGATTTCAAGGCTGTATACAGTATGTATACTGTATACAGACCAACACACACACTTGAAGGCCTGTGTACATTGTAACAGTATGTGTTCCTCCCTGCGAACCCGCAGAATCTCACTTTTGGCACAACATACTTCTCAGACAATGTACAATCGTGAGTGTATAGTGTACACATTATATCTTCGCTGTTGGTGTATAGAAATGTCCATTTGTTCATTATTCTAACTTTGTTTTTTTAATCGAAAGTATAGCAGATCCACAAGCTCAAACCACGGTGCCTTCATTCCTTTCAGGAAGGCTGTAAAGGAAGGAGACCAAGGACACACACATAGGCCGTATACTGTATAACATCCATGTACAAGTTGGTACAGAACTGTAACACCAGCTCATTGTGTTTTTCCGTATATTATTGCAGCACGGCTGCGATATATAATATGCAATAATAAGAGTCTCATTCACTCTGCACTGTCCATGCAGAGTGCATTCCTATCCTCACCGCTCAAACGGTGTCCTATTGGAAAAGGGTCATTTAATAGGTCAATTTTTCCTTTAAAAAGGGCCATTTCTTTAAGGCCATTAAGACCTGAAAACGCATCTGTGTTGCATTATTTTTAACCACTTTTAACCAAACTTTAGCTGTTGAAAAATAGCAGATCCACAAGCGCGCAACACCTGAATATATTATTCTTTCACAGCAAGTGTTTTTAAATGGGGTTTTTTTGTGGACACATGTAGGTCTACTACTGATAAACACTGGTGGAGATGAATGACAAATAAAACTTCAGTAAAGAAAATCCAAGTAATAACTTTGTGATTTTGGGCTCGGCCCTCTATAGCCGAGTGTGCCTAAAGGCCGCCTGCGAATGGGAAGGTCAACGGTTCGACACTCCGCTCGCCACATGTCTACTGGGAAGGTCAACGGTTCGACACTCCGCTCGCCCCATGTCTATGTGTAGAAGAAGTGTCCCTGAGCAAGGTACGGTACTTAACCCTAAAGGGCACCTCTTTTTGCCAGTGCTAAACCCCTTATCCCTAAAACTCTTTGCCTTTTTTTACTCTTTTGAAAAACATACAAATTGTTTCGACACGTTGTGAGCTTGTAGATCGGCTATTTGAACAATTCAAAAATAGTCAAAAAGGCAAATAAGTTTAGGGATATAATAAGGGGTTTAGCTCTGACGAAAATATAGGGCCCTTATAGTCTGTCGAGTAGAGGTGGAAAAAGTATCCGAAATAAAACCGTACACTGTACAGTATACTGTACGGTACAGTTTTAATGTTATTTATACTTTTATTGTCATAGTTCTGGTGCTCAGTGTGAGTAGGGCTGCTCGACAGTGCCACCGAGGTCACCCATCGGTATTGCAGCTAGCTGTGCATACAGTGGACATACTGTTCATAGACACATAGGGACACACGCGGCCAGTCTTTGGAGCGCTGTGTGCACCGCTCAAAGAGAAGGACAAGGCGGGCATTTAATTCCACATAAATCAGTGCCCGCCTCCCCCCCCCCCCCCCCCCGACCGTGTGTTAATGTTATCTCAGCGGAGACAATAAAAGGGAATCAAACAGAAGCCATGATTAAACATGCGTAATCTTGGGGGAGACGGGGTGTTAAGTTATATGGCCGCTCCGCGGGTCATCAGCAGCACAGCCACAGAGGAGCTCCTAATTGAAATAAAGAAGCCATTAAAGGCCATTCAATAAAAGACGCTGTTGGAAATTGATCCGGCTGTAAAAACGCCTCGCCGTGGGGGAGAGAGAGAGAGAGAGAGAGAGAGAGAGAGAGAGACACATAGAACTCGGATGTGAGACACAACACTGTCACTCCATTACAACTATGACTGGGTGAAGATACACAATCCGCACGCGCACACACGCACACGCACGCACACGCACACACACACACACACACACACACACACACACACGCACACACACACACACACACACACGCACACGCACACGCACACGCACGCACACACACACACCAGAAAGGCCCTGGTCCATCGGCCAGCGTGCAGGAAGAGCTATGTCTCCAGAGGAGTGCGGCGGCAGGGAGGGATGCGGTGCGGTGTGGTATCGTATTCTCCCACCGTCGCCTCTCTAAAGTGGGCCTCCAACAGATAAACCGCGCTAAAGGTTGGACAAGAAGCAATACTCGTCAATCTCTCTCTACGCCCCCCCCCAGCCAAGCACCAAGTCCACTGCAGCCTGCAGCCAAGACCTTATGACACACACACGCACACACGCACACACGCACACACAGCCCCCAGCAAATATGGTAAACTCTAAAAAATACGGTCCGAGATACTGTGTGACAAGTTCCTTGTGATTTATCGTTTGATAATTTATCCCAACAGAGATTCTCCTCCAACAACCTGAACCCACCACCTCGTCTCTGTCTCTCTCTCTCTCCTGCAAAGGTGTGCAAAGGTCTGTCTGTCTGTCTGTCTGACTGTCTGTCTGTCTGTCTGACTGTCTGTCTGTCTGTCTCATGTCTGTCTGTCTGTCTGTCTGTCTGTCTGTCTGTCTGTCTGTCTGTCTGTCTGTCTGTCTGTCTGTCTGTCTGTCTGTCTGTCTCATGTCTGTCTGTCTGTCTGTCTGTCTGTCCGGCTGACCGGCTGTCTGTCCGGCTGTCTGCCTAGCTGTCTGTCTGTCTGTCTGTCTGTCTGTCTGTCTGTCTGTCTGTCTGGCTGTCTGCGTGTCTGTCTGTCTGGCTGTCTGCCTAGATGTCTGTCTGTCTGACTGGCTGTCTCTGACTGGCTGGCTGTCTGTCTGACTGGTTGACTGGCTGACCGGATGTCTGTCTGTCTGTCTGGTTGACTGGCTTACCGGTTGGCTGGCTCGCTGGCTGACTGTCTGTCTGTCTGTCTGACCGGCTGGCTGTCTGACCAGCTGGCTGTCTGACCGGCTGTCTGACCGGCTGGCTGACTGGCTGGCTGCCTGGCACTGCTTTTTCTTTTAACTTTCAATCCTCCTAAGCATCCGTGCTTCACAGCCCCCGGGGCTATTGCCTTTCTCAATCTGTCCCTGGAGAGCCAGGAGTTATGGTCCCTGTCCAATGAGGAGAAAGGGATGTTATTCCCCTGTCAGCCCCCCAACCCACAGACCACCACACACACACCCCACACACACACACCCCACATGCACCCCACACACACACCCCACAGACACCCCACACACACACACACACCACACACACCCCACACACACACCCCACAGACACCACCCACACACACACACCACACAGACACCCCACACACACACACACCCCACACACACACACACACACACCCCACAGACACCCCACACACACACACACACACACACACACCCCACAGACCACCACACACCCCACACACACCAAACACCCCACACACCACCACCACCCTCTGTCTTGCCTGATCTACAGCCCGACCTACCCTGCCCCCATGCACCCCCCCCCCCACCCCAATCCAACCTGCTCTACCTGACTTCCCCTCTACTCCACCTCTCCGTAACTTGCTTGCGTGTGTGTGTGTGTGTGTGTGTGTGCATGTGTATGCGTGCATGCGGTACAGTAGCTGGTGTTGTTTAAGAATCAATATACACTGTATATACTGTAGGTGTTCTGTTCTGAAGACAAGATACGCACACACACACACACACACACACACACACACACACACACACACACACACACACACACACACACACACACACACACACACACACACACACACACACACACACACACACACACACACACACACAGTGCACAATGTATTTCGTATTTCTATTGCTCCCATGCATTCTCTCTCCTGTAGATTTCAACTATCAGTACAAAAAAATCAGCATATTCCAAAAGTTCCGTTTTCAGGATTTGTGGGGAGGGGGAGGGGACACCAGTCAACATGCTCCCAGGACGTGCGTCCTCTCGGGGGACGTGCTCCATGTGACACGGAGGTCCCAGATGCTCATCATCACAGACAGACATCAGCAGGCGGTGGCCTCCCGTCTTTAACCCCTGCCACTCTCTGCTCTAATCTAGGCATACATGGAGCTCAGGGACCGCCAGGGACCACAGCGGCCCCTAGGGGGTGTGTGTGTGTGTCCTCCCAGGGACCACAGCGGACCTACAGGCCCGCATGCACACTCACTGATGCTTGTTTCTGCTTGTTCCTGTCTGGAAGGTCCAGGCAGGACTCTCTCCAAACTCTGTCCAAAGCCAAGCCAAGCAGTGGAAAAAAAGTATTCACACGTTTTACTTGGAGTAAAAAATATCAATATACTGCAATGTAGCAGAAATACTCTGCTACTAAGTATAGAAGTCCGGAATTCAAAATGTATACTTGAGTAAAAGTACAAAAGTAGGCTATTGGTATAAAAATGTACCCAAAAGTAGAAAGTGTAGGCTACTCATACAGTATATGCAAGATGTCCAATTTCACAAGTTTTCAAATTCATTGTTATGTATGAAAATCTTCAAAATTGCGGAAATAATGTTATACCCGTAAGTTTTTAGTACACGTAAAAGAGTAAAGGTGCAATATTTGGCATCAAAATACCAAAAGTAGAAGTCAAAAACATTCGAAAATAACAGAAGCTCACAAATTAAGTGGGATATTATCAATGCCATTGCCAGTTAAAAAAAATTAGTTATTTTCACTAATAGATCTACAAGCTCATAGCGCAGATCTACAAGCAGATCTACAAGCTCATAGCGCGCCACTCGGTGGCGCGCTATGAGCTTGTAGATCTGCTTGTAGAGCAGCTTGTAGGTCTGCTATTTTTGAAAAATCGAAGAACGACTGACATTTTTTAGAATCTGATCTCGGGTCAGAATGGGTTATAATCAGACCAGTGTGTGTCCAGTGGAAACCTCGTATGAATCTGATCTCAGGTCAGAATGGGTTATAATCAGACCAGTGTGTGTCCAGTGGAAACCTCGTATGAATCTGATCTCAGGTCAGAATGGCTTAAGTGGTTAATCAATCCACTGATAGATAGGCAGCATACTGTATATAGGAATAATCGAGAAATGAGAAAACAATCAATAGTGGCAGCTCTACTTAGCAGAGAGAAAGAAAGAAAGAAAGAAAGAAAGATGGCCAGACTGTTTGGGAGTATTCATCGCCAGGTGCATCATTTCCATAAAGGCCTGACACTTGGTACGCTCAGCCATGCTAAAGACAAACACCACAGTGCTTTAGTCAAAACCCTGAGACTGGGGAGAGAGAGACAGAGAGAGAGAGAGGTTCTCCCTGGGTGGAGGAATAAATAAATAAGTAGATAAATAGATGAATAACACTTTAAGGCCCGAGACCCAAAACGTCTTCTAAATCCCAACTGTTTTCTGAGAAGAAAAAAAATTGTTTCTATACCAGTGGCTCTCAAACTTTTTCATGCCAAGGAGCCCCAAGACTATTATGTACTGTATATGGCTCATGGATCCCCCATCTTAACCCCCCCCCCCCCCATCTTAAAATCCAGGAATCCCCCACAAGTATAGCAAAGTTTTGAGTTAAAAATGTAAAAAAAAAAAAAAAGAAAAAAAAAAAAGAAAGACGAAATGCCTATATATATAGATTTGCACACATTTAAAAAATAATAATAATAATTTTTTTTTTTATAGCAGATATACAATATATTCTGCAATTTTTTGTGAATAGCCCCAAAATATAAAATATGTTAAAGTGGTTATAAAACATGCAGATTCTGCGTTCCCGGGTCGAATGTGATAACCCAGAGGAATGGGAGTCTGCGCGCCGTGCCCATCCATCATGTATTCCATTACCGACGCGCCAGCTCGCCTGTTATGTATAACGCATTCTGAACGGGAACCCATGTTGGTGTTATAGCATCATGTTATGCTTTAGCTATTGAAAAATAGCAGATCTACAAGCTCGTAGCGCGCCACCGAGTGGCGCGCTACGAGCTTGTAGGTCTGCTATTTTTGAAAAATCGAAGAACGACTGACATTTTTTTAGAATCTGATCTCAGGTCAGAATGGGTTCATCAGACCAGTGTGTGTCCAGTGGAAACCTCGTATGAATCTGATCTCAGGTCAGAATGGGATAATGCAGTCAGCCTCCATAAGCAGATACAAATTCAACTTTTTTTTCCCCCCTACACGCCCCCACGCCGCAATTTGTTATAGCTGACAACGGCATGACTCGTGCGCCTGTTGTTTCTTTGAATTATGAATAGATTTCCCCTCTCTTTTTTTTTTTTCTTTGCCAGACTCTTCGCTTTTTCTCCGCGGTGAGCATGAGGCCCAGGCAGGCATCGCGGCGTTGTTATATCGGTGTTGCCAGATTTTGTGGGCAGAATATAAGCCAACGAGGACTAAGGAAACAAGCCCAAAAGAAGCGACTATAAGTTGAGCACGTTCAACCTAATATTACTTATACTCATCTACTTGAAAATAGCCGATCTACAAACTTAAAACACGTCACGATGTGACACGTTGTGTTGCTTGTATAGATTTGCTATTTTCAAAAAAGCCTTGAAATAAAAAGTGGAATATTTTGGAAGATTTTGAATGCACTTGTGGCAGGGGTTAGGGACGACAATATTTGAGAACCACTGATTTAAATACATAAGCCTACAAAATATGTCCAAATAAGCTACACTTTAGAAACAAGCACCTCAAATAAACGCAACCATGTTCTCCTCGTGTCCCCTATAGGCCTACAGTAGGTACTCTCACAAAAAAACCTGCAGTAATCCTGCCTCCCCCTGGTCAGCCTGATGACGGAACTGGTTGGAATAACGTGTTCCTTCCACGCGCTATACGTCCAACTGGGGGAACTCCCCCCTGGCAGGTGAAAAGAAGCGGCTTGGACTCCTCATGCATAGACGGCAGCATGAGGTCAGTCCGTTGCTCTCCCCAGGTTGGCAGAAGAAGTGTATATCGCCCAGGAGTACATTAGATAATTGACACTGGGTGAAAGAAATGGGTTGCAAAACCGAGGGATAAAGATTTATATTTAAAATAAAATGCAACCCGCAACTATACCATGCAATATTTGCAAGCGACTTTACAGAAAAAGAAGCCCCAAAGTGGCTCATAATAGGCAGACGTGGCAACACCGGTTGTTATGCAGAGCGGCCGCGCGCATACAGCGGCGTGTTGCCGAGGCGTCTGCGAAGCGGCTGACTGCGTCTGCATAAACAGTGGCACTTAATCCATTCTGGGCGGGAACCCCTTTTGGTGTTTTAAACATTATACGTTGTAATTTAGCTATTGAAAAACAGCAGATCTACAAGCTCATAGGGCGCCACCGAGTGGCGCGCTACGAGCTTGTAGGTCTGCTATTTTTTGAAAAATCATGAACATGTGGTGCAAAGCTTTGAATATATATACTCTTTCAGAGCGGACGTTTTTAACTCAAATCTTTGCATCTGGGGAGGTGGTGGTCCCTGAAACAACACATTTTCAGATGGGGGTCAGCGGCCAATTTCATATATTTTTGGGGGTCCTTGACATGAA
>NC_137869.1:5428202-5438202 GCF_963924005.1 Protomyctophum bolini
TGTGTGTGTGTGTGTGTGTGTGTGTGTGTGTGTGTGTGTGTGTGTGTGTGTGTGTGTGTGTGTGTGTGTGTGTGTGTGCGAGCGCGCGTGTGTGTGTGTTCTGTGTGTAATCTGCAGAGATGCATGCGATGGACCGCTGCACCACTTTAGTGGGGAGGCCCCTAATTGCGAGTGATGCTGAGGAACACATGTGTGTGTGTGAGAGAGAGAGAGAGAGAGAGAGAGAGAGAGAGAGAGAGAGACAGGGAAGGAAACAGGAGTCAGATGTCGCTGAGCATGCAGAGACACATGTTCAGTACAACGTTATACTGCCAGGGTGTAGTTAGTAGGAACACAACCTGTCTGCTGGTGCTGTATATAGTCCAGTAGGAACACAACCTGTCTGCTGGTGCTGTAAAGTCCAGTCCACCTAAACACAACCTGTCTGCTGGTGCTGTAGAGTCCAGTAGGAACACAGCCTGTCTGCTGGTGCTGTATAGTCCAGTCCACCTACGTAAAGACAGTTCAAGTCAAGAACAGGTGGTGCCAGACATGGCTCTCTGATAATGTCAATGCGAGTGGGCATAAAGTGGGCAGAACCCAAGTCCGTATCAGACCCGCTCGGGTGACTTCCTGACCCTCAAGGTTCCTTTTGCAAAATCTGAGCAAGGCAAAGCAGCTTTTTCTGTCAGTGCTCCTTTCGATTGGAACAAACTCCAAAAATCCATAAAAATCAGATCACTGCCTTCCCTAGGTCAATTCAGGGAAATTATTTCTAGCACTTTTACTCATCAATGTAACTGTTTTAATTGAGTCTCATCTATTTATTATATTTATTCTAGCTTTGGACACTTTCTGTTTTACAATTCATATTTTGATATTGCTTTATTGTAGAGTTTATGTTGTTGAGTTTGTTTTTTGTATTTTGTGCTTTGTATTTCGGCTACATTGAAAATGAGGGCTTGCCCCTCAATTGTACTCCGAGTTTAAATTAAGGTTATGATGATGATGATAGTGTGGGTATAATCAACACATTTCACTGCATTGTTGTGACTCGTGACTGATGTCACTGGACTTGGTTGGAGGAAGAGTCCGAGAGGAGAACGAATGAAAAGGTGGTCTCGGGAAACAGTGGTTTCCAAAGTGGGACTCTGAGAGTACAAAATGGACCCGTTATAGGGTTCATTTTGTTCCAGTTTTACACTCTCAGAGTTAAATTACAGATTTCACAATATAAATTGGGGGTCCCAGAGATAGAAATGCCATTAAATGGGGGTCCGTATAGACTAATGCATGTCAAACTGGGGGTTGAGAATCTCTGCTAGAGCGGTAAAAAATCTTCTCTAATGATGGGGGTCCCTGGAATATCTTTCCAAATGGGGGGTCCGTGGGCTAATTAGTGTCAATGTGGGGGTCCAAAGTTTGGGAACCACTGCTATAGAATATAGAAGATAGAAAGCTAGAATATGGCGGGTTCTGTCCCGACAGCAACGAACGGACATGCCGTGTCTAATGCCGTCGACCTGTCGTCGAGTCCTGTGGGAACACTTAGCAGCCCTCTTGCCGTTTAACGCATCAGCACAGACACACGTCTTGGCTCTGAGGGCGGTGGGGGGGGGGAGGGTGGAGGGGGTGGGCTTCAACAATGTGGAGAGACGGCGGTGCGGTCACATGAGCGACCCCCGTGTGGCACGTTATTGTCGAAGGAGCGTGGCCTGGCCTTCAGCTCGCTCGCCCCATTGTGCCGGGCCCATCTCATCAGGAATGCCACACACACACACACACACACACACACGAGTCACACACAGCCCATTCCATTCAAATTCTACTCCCTCTTTTTATTCGTCCATTTGCACTTGTCCTTCTCTCCCTGCTTTATAATCTATTCTAGAGTTTATGCATTAGCATTTGTTCTTTTCATTTTCCCCGTCTCCCCATTGGTCTTCCACATCACGACCTTGCACATAGACATGTAGGCGAACAGTTCAGAGCAACAAGACCTTATTTTATGTTTTAGTTCATTTTTTTTTGCTGTTCTTTGTGTTTGTTTGATGGATTTGATTGAATACTCGAATTAACAGTTTGCTAAAAGAATATGCTATAAAAGACCAACACAAAAAGCCACGAGGGCTCGTTTCCATTGTGGTCCTGTGTGTTGTTGTTGTGCTCAATTCATCAAGACATCATCAAGTCATAAGACGGTGGGGATAATTGAAAAGCCCACCCACCCCATCTAAGGAGCAACAGGGTCAAGGGGGATACGCGGACGGCCCTCTCAGCACGCACTATAGCAGGCAGAGAGACTGAGTTATTATGTTCCAGAATGTTTAAAGGACAACTTTAGTTTATTTCAACCACGGTTCATGTTTTAGGTTGTTATTAGAGAAAGTAAAAGATGAGTGTTAATTCTTTTTCATTTGCTGCTTTCTTTCGTTTTAGGGATTTTAGCTGTTTTGTACAGGGGGGCGGGGGCATTCGAGCACAGGGCTAAATATGTATTTCTTTACAAAATGTTATAGCGATATATTTATTTATTATTTGATTATTGATCTTTTATTTTTTATTTTTGTTATTCATGTCGTCACTGAATTGCATTACTGCTTGTTCTTAATGTTGTTGCCTTGCTTTTCTTTTATTCTCCATTTTTCTGTAAAGCACTTTGAGCTGCATTTCATGTCATGAAAGGTGCTATACAAATAAAGTTTTATTATTATTATTATTATTATTTACTATAGTCCTAATAAACGCCAGGAAATTACATCTGGCCACAGGATCTACTGAATGTGAAGGTAGCCTACTGGGGGGAAGCCACACTGTGTGTCATAGACTCAATGTCCGTTTGACACATTCAGTAGATCTCGTGATGTTTTGTGGCCAAATGTAATTTCTTGGGGTCTAGTAGGACTATAGTAAAGAATAAAAAAATAAATCGCTATCAAATTTTGTAAAGAAATACATATTTAGCCCTGTGCTCGAATGCACCCGCCCCCCCCTGTCAAAAACAGCTAAAATCCCTAAAACGAAAGAAAGCAGCAAATGAAAAAGAAATTACACTCTTTTACTTTCTCTATATAACAACCTAAAACATGAACCTTGGTTGAAAAAAACTAAAGTTGTCCTTTAAATGACAGTGATAAGTGAATGAATGGCCACAACTCTCCACGTTCTTTGACTGATATTCTTGCCCCTGCGTGTTTATTGTTCATTGGGTGTTTGTTTTTTTGTTTTTAGGTCTTTTTTTATCATGTTTTTGTAATCATCATGTTTTGTTGTATCGGCGTTTTCCGAGCGTATGTTTTTCCACATGCGTGTATATACAGTACCTGAACAGTGTATGTTTTTCCACATGCGTGTGTACAGTACCTGAACAGTGCATCTAAGTGACAATGAAGTGAATCTGAATCAATACTATGTAGGAGCATTAGAGAGAGAGAGAGAGAGAGAGAGAAAGAGAGTTGTGTGCGTGTGTGTGTGTGTGCGCGAGTGCACGCGTGCATGCATGCATGCGTGTGCTAGTGCGTGTGCGCGTGTGTGTGTGTGTGTGTGTGTGTGTGTGTGCGAGTGCACGCGTGCATGCATGCATGCGTGTGCTAGTGCGTGTGCGCGTGTGTGTGCGTGCTAGTGTGTGTGTAATGATGTAAGGCAGCATCATGCAAATCACCTAGCAGGAGAAACGTTGTAAATCATGAGCCAGGAGGAGCCGACACGCAGAGCAATCACACACACACACACACACACACACACACACACACACACACACACACACACACACACACACACACACACACACACACACACACACACACACACACACACACACACACACACACACACACACACACACGTATGTATATAGTGTGAATGTTCATTATTATAGTCATATAAGCCGTGACTTACAATGTGATAAATAAATACATGACTCCACCAGTATTGTGTTGCATACACAGCTGTGAGTGATACAGTAATTAACTGCTGCATTGTGGTCGTTCTCTCTCTACAAAGGAGACAAACTGTTCACACTAGGGCATTGAGCAACTAGTGGACTAGTCAACTACAGTAAATCCACTAGTCGACCTTGTTGGTACTAGTTTGACTAGTTGATAAGAAAAAATAAAGCACGGAAAGCTGCAACGGGGTAACTGAATTCTCCACCGTTTCGGACGCTCCTGGGGTTTTGGATGTTGCCGGGCGGGCGACCCCCCCCGGGGACCCCCCACACACACGGTACAGATGCACCACTCACATCACCCTTTTTTTTTACTTAGAATATCGTTGCTGTCGGGCAAAACCTTCTTATCTCCATTGGCCTCAAAATGTATACTTCCTTGAAATGTTGGTTTAATCTGGTTTAAAGGTATATTCAGTGATTTCACTTAATTCAAATATCACTTATTTTTTTGTTTTGCTGTGATAATGCTCTCTACTATAGAGTGTGCTGACCATATAAGGAGTTCCTCCCTGTCCCCAGTTAACCCCTGGGGGTCAAAAAACCTTAGGTTTAGTTTTTGACTCTCTATCCTGATTGGACGAAGGCTTAGGTCCCACAGCCAAAAACGAAACCTAAGGTTTTTTGAGTGAAATCACTGAATATACCTTTAAGCTGGTTTAAGCGACATTACAGTAGGAAGGGAAAAAAAATGCAACCTGCAATTACCAATATTTACAAGCGACAGAAAAGCAAGGCCCATGTTGCCTATAGCAACGCTGGTGACTGGGGTCACGGGGTCAGGCTGAAGCTGAGGGTCTGTTTATTGTTAGGAGACATGGACAGAGCTCCAAGCCCTATAGCTGCCCCATAGAGCTACACTGTGCATCACAGAGCTCCAAGCCCTATAGCTGCCCCATAGAGCTACACTGTGCATCACAGAGCTCCAAGCCCTATAGCTGCCCCATAGAGCTACACTGTGCATCACAGAGCTCCAAGCCCTATAGCTGCCCCATAGAGCTACACTGTGCATCACAGAGCTACAAGCCCTATAGCTGCCCCATAGAGCTACACTGTGCATCACAGAGCTCCAAGCCCTAGAGCTGCCCCATAGAGCTACATACACTGTGCATCACAGAGCTCCAAGCCCTATAGCTGCCCCATAGAACTACACTGTGCATCACAGAGCTACAAGCCCTATAGCTGCCCCATAGAACTACACTGTGCATCACAGAGCTACAAGCCCTATAGCTGCCCCATAGAACTACACTGTGCATCACAGAGCTCCAAGCCCTATAGCTGCCCCATAGAACTACACTGTGCATCACAGAGCTCCAAGCCCTATAGCTGCCCCATAGAACTACACTGTGCATCACAGAGCTCCAAGCCCTATAGCTGCCCCATAGAGCTACATACACTGTGCATCACAGAGCTCCAAGCCCTATAGCAGCCCCATAGAGCTACACTGTGCATCACAGAGCTCCAAGCCCTATAGCTGCCCCATAGAGCTACACTGTGCATCACAGAGCTCCAAGCCCTATAGCTGCCCCATAGAGCTACATACACTGTGCATCACAGAGCTCCAAGCCCTATAGCTGCCCCATAGAGCTACACTGTGCATCACAGAGCTACAAGCCCTATAGCTGCCCCATAGAGCTACACTGTGCATCACAGAGCTCCAAGCCCTATAGCTGCCCCATAGAGCTACACTGTGCATCACAGAGCTACAAGCCCTATAGCTGCCCCATAGAGCTACACTGTGCATCACAGAGCTACAAGCCCTATAGCTGCCCCATAGAGCTACACTGTGCATCACAGAGCTCCAAGCCCTATAGCTGCCCCATAGAGCTACACTGTGCATCACAGAGCTCCAAGCCCTATAGCTGCCCCATAGAGCTACACTGTGCATCACAGAGCTACAAGCCCTATAGCTGCCCCATAGAGCTACACTGTGCATCACAGAGCTACAAGCCCTATAGCTGCCCCATAGAGCTACACTGTGCATCACAGAGCTCCAAGCCCTAGAGCTGCCCCATAGAGCTACACTGTGCATCACAGAGCTACAAGCCCTATAGCTGCCCCATAGAGCTACACTGTGCATCACAGAGCTACAAGCCCTATAGCTGCCCCATAGAGCTACATACACTGTGCATCACAGAGCTCCAAGCCCTATAGCTGCCCCATAGAGCTACACTGTGCATCACAGAGCTACAAGCCCTATAGCTGCCCCATAGAGCTACACTGTGCATCACAGAGCTACAAGCCCTATAGCTGCCCCATAGAGCTACACTGTGCATCACAGAGCTCCAAGCCCTATAGCTGCCCCATAGAGCTACACTGTGCATCACAGAGCTCCAAGCCCTATAGCTGCCCCATAGAGCTACACTGTGCATCACAGAGCTACAAGCCCTATAGCTGCCCCATAGAGCTACACTGTGCATCACAGAGCTACAAGCCCTATAGCTGCCCCATAGAGCTACATACAATGTGCATCACAGAGCTCCAAGCCCTATAGCTGCCCCATAGAGCTACATACAATGTGCATCACAGAGCTCCAAGCCCTATAGCTGCCCCATAGAGCTACACTGTGCATCACAGAGCTCCAAGCCCTCATGCTAGCTGCCTCATAGGTGCCTCTATATGTATTTGGCTATACGGGCCAACTTGGTTCCAGCTGCGGACCCCCCATGGAACCATCTCAAGGACCCCACTTTGAGAACCATGTGAACTACGTATATATATATATATATATATATACACACACACACACACACACACACACACACATATATTTTCTTACATATCTTATGTCACACCAAAGTGTTGAATGTACAAGTGTTCACAAACAATCCTCCCGTTCCAAATTAGATTTGAATATTCTTGGCCTGAGAACGGGGCCATGCAGAGGGCCACTAGTGTACGTCAACTGTATAGCGGAGGTAAAGCTCTAGAGGTTCCCACGACATGCGTTTCCAATTTTGGGGTTGATTGGATGTTGTGTTCACGATATATGAAGAAAAAGAAAAAAAAGTGGAATATCAAAAATGCTTGTTTGACCCTCATTGTCACATCATGGCTCACCAGATCATGTGTAGCTCATTTGGTGAAGACTGCTGGTTTAAACCATTCTGACCTGAGATCAGATTCATACGAGGTTTCCACTGGACACACACTGGTCTTGATTAACCCATTCTGACCTGAGATCAGATTTCTAAAAAAAATGTCAGTGGTTCTTCGATTTTTCAAAAATAGCAGACCTACAAGCTCGTAGCGCGCCACTCGGTGGCGCGCTATGAGCTTGTAGGTCTGCTATTTTTCAATAGCTAAAGCATAACATGATGCTAACACCAACATGGGTTCCTGTTCAGAATGGTTTAAACCCCTGTGGATCAAAGTGAAATCATGTTTGGCTCCGCGTCCTGCTGAGGCCCCCGCAATATGGGATTTTTGGGGTCGATCGGACAAAGTGTGTTGTAAAAAAATAGGCCCCTCCCTCCCGCAAACTTTTGTAAACCAATCATTGCCATCGTAGGCGTGGGATAATGTGTAGCAATTTATATATATACAGTAGGTTAGAGTAGGATGAGAGCAGTGGTGATTTAGTTGACTAAAACTAAGATGAAAAATGTTTGTTTTCTCTGACAAAAAACTAAATTATAACTAAGCTATGATGACTAAAAGTATGACTATAATATAATAATATAATAATAATAATATTATAAAATGTAATATATTGAAATATTCGTCAAACAAATAAAAACTAGATACTATAAGAGAACTGGTATAGAACTAAAAGACAAATCATGTCATGTTTGGTTTGCGCTTGGGATGTTGCGGTCTGAAAATAGCAGATCTACAAACTCACAACAACTTCCCTGGATTCCTTGGAGTATAACGCACCCATATATGTCGCAGTATACGACATATATGGGTGCGTTATACTCCAAGGAATCCAGGGAAAACCTTTCCATTGTACCAAAACTTGGCACTTGATCAGTCCCAGAAAAACAGACAGAAATACATTTGTATCAATATTTTGATTTCATGAACAGAAATTACACAAACAGATGGCAGCTTCCATTCTCAGTGTTCCAGGCGCTACATAGCATTCAAAGATTGTGAAATAATTGTCTGGCTATGCTGCCTACGCAAGACTGTAGTCTCCTGCAGAGGAGACTTGGCTCCGATCGGAAAACACATTTGACGCTATAGGAACCCGTTGCGACCGCATTCCCTCACCGACATCGAACCCACGACCTTCCGCGTGGAAGGCACGTGCGCCTCTAACCACCAGCCTCAAAGACAGAAAAAGAAAAAACATAATTGAGTCAAATCCACTATGTGGTGAATTGTGCAAAGCAATTACAGATATATGTGATTGAGTCATTTCCTTTTATTTGACAAGTTGGTGGTTGGCTTTGAAATGACGGTGTCTGCTATACAGCTGTGGTTTTGTTCGTGGTCAAGGGCCCACTTGAAAATCATAAAAGCGTTCGTGCAGGCCCACCCATCTGACCACCAGTGTTCATTTGAACAACAGCTTTTGATTTAGTTTTAGTCATAGTCTTTTGAATAAAATGTCATAGGGCCTTATAGGGCCTTGATGGCATCGTAATGACTGACTTTACAAGTGAGTCATTACTTACACTACTTACTTACACTAGATCCGAGTGCAACCAAACATAAAATGACATGTCTTTTTGTTCTACTGGATCTCTTCTCCACTAGTCCCTCCCTTATACATATCGTTTTTAATTTGCTGGTGGAATTTTAGTCATCATAGCTAAGTTTTTATTTAGATTTCATCAGTGAAAAAGGGTGTAGTTGGCAAAAGTATGATTTGAGTGAAAATTCCCTTTTTAATCTAGATATAAAAGGTTTTTTTTCTAGAGCACAGTGAGTGCATAGCACAGCAATACGTTATTTTTCATATTCAACACGCATCTTGCATGGCATTCCATTATAGAGCCATAGAACACACAGCATCACACAGATGAATTCCAACAAAGTTCCAACCGAGAACCGAGGGAAGTTAAATTTAATTTAAAAGTATTCAGCCCGACATTCAGAATCCTTTAACTCATTCTGACCTGAGATCAGATTCATACGAGGTTTCCACTGGACACACACTGGTCTGATTAACCCATTCTGACCTGAGATCAGATTCTAAAAATGTCACTGTCGTTCTTCGATTTTTCAAAAATAGCAGACCTACAAGCTCGTAGCGCGCCACTCGGTGGCGCGCTATGAGCTTGTAGATCTGCTATTTTTCAATAGCTAAAGCACGACATGATGCCAACACCAAAATGGGTTCCCGTACAGAATGGGTTAAAGTCCAAACTGCCACTTTTTCCAAGCGTGGAAGTGTTGACAAGACAAGGTTACAGGTGCCAGGCGTATTTCAAAGAATGGAGACATGTGGAGGGGGGAAAAATACACACGCCAGTCTAAATATTTCTCTCATTCAGACATGTTATGTAAAAAAAGAAAAAAAGTCTCACAGTTCCACATACGTATGTAGTTGTTCTTTTGGCAGTGGCAATGTGGCATGCAGCGAGCGAGGTCTCTTTTCCACACGACTCGTTCCATGTCACGCCAGTCAAGGTGACACGGAGAGAGAGCGCGACATGTTTGTTAACCCATTCTGACCGGGCACCCATTTTGGTGTTAGCATCATGTTATGCTTTGGCTATTGGAAAATAGCAGATCTACAAGCTCATAGCGCGCCACCGAGTGGCGCGCTACGAGCTTGTAGGTCTGCTATTTTTGAAAAATCGAAGAACGACTGACATTTTTAGAATCTGATCTCAGGTCAGAATGGGGTTAATCAGACCAGTGTGTGTCCAGTGGAAACCTCGTATGAATCTGATCTCAGGTCAGAATGGGTTAAGGTCCATTTTCATCCGTCACTTATACATCAGAGATGGGCAACTGCCGGTCCGGGGGCCACATGCGGCCCCCTGCACCTTCACTTAATGCGGCCCGGCTCGGGTTAATATTAGAATACGTTTATTAATTTCAGCTGTTACAATTCCAAACATGCAAGCATGACCCGCTTTAATTACTTTAATTACTATGTGTCTATGTATACGTGTA
>NC_137869.1:5440702-5448172 GCF_963924005.1 Protomyctophum bolini
AGCTGCGCTCCGTTACTTAACCAGACAGCGCTCTTATAATGTTAATGTACGGTAACGCATATAGCGGCTTAGCAGGTGTCTGCGCTGTGGAGTCCACAGTGTTAATTGTGGACATTATGGGTCCATTTGGTTACAGTTTCTGACTTTCATATTCTGACAGTGTTGATTTTGACAGTTAGTCTTCCATTTAGTTTTGGTTATATTTCAGTCGATCTGAAAAGTTTTAATCAACGAAATGTAAAGCTTTTAGTCGACTCAATGTGCAGTTGGTTTTGTCGACAAAAAAACAAATATTTTGGTGGGCCTTGATGGCGTCGTAATGGAAGATTTTACCATTGATTGAATACTGAAAATAGCTTCCACCTGAGCGCAACCAAACCAACCAATTGGTCGGAAATAACTTGTTCCTTCCACGCGCTACGTCCGGCCGGGGGAAACTCTCCCCTGTCAGGTGAAAAGAAGCAGCATGGACTCCTCATGCATAGAATGAAGCATGAGGTCAGTCCGCTGCCCTCCCCAGGTTGGCAGAGGAAGGGTTGCACCCAGTGTCAATTATCTAATGTACCGGTACATTAGATAATTGACACTGGGTGAAAAAATGGGTTGCAAAATCGTGGGATAAAAATGAAAATAAATACTTTAAAACACTAGTTTAGGTATGAATGAAAACACTAGTCTATAGGTATATGAATGCCTAAAGACACGACTCCATGTTAGAACAGCCATTTTAAATCAAATCCAAAGCAATTTAAACACCAACGACGTTGAAATGCTACACTCCTCCTGTCTGGTGGTCAACCCCTTCAACCCCTCAATCGTTCAGAATAAAAATCTCCCATAAAATTCCTCCTATCTCGGACAAGTGCCATTCATCTTGAGACACACGCACGCACGCACGCATGCACACACACACACCACACACACACACACACACACACACACACACACACACACACACACACACACACACACACACACACACACACACACACACACACACACACACACACACACACACACACACACACACTTGTATTAGGCCTACTATAGTTGTGAGGACATCAACATTTTAAAGGACAATTTACAATTAAAACATTTAGCAGACGCTGTACAGTAAGCAGGGAAAACACGAGGTTATAGCAAATGCATAAATCTATTATCATATAGTAGGTAAACCAAGAACACTATTACAAACTGCCAGGTTGGCTTTCAAAATAGCTGAACAAGTTAACCCATTCTGATCGGGAACCCATTTAGGTGTTAGCATCATGTTATGCTTTAGATATTGAAAAATAGCAGATCTACAAGCTCATAGCGCGCCACCGAGTGGCGCGCTACGAGCTTGTAGATCTGCTATTTTTGAAAAATCGACTGACATTTTTCGAATCTGATCTCAGGTCAGAATGGGTTAATCAGACCAGTGTGTGTGTCCAGTGGAAACCTCGTATGAATCTGATCTCAGGTCAGAATGGGTTAACAGATCGGCCATTTTGGTGTGTGTACACCGCCACGCAACTAAGTATGAAACCGTTTCAACCTCCAACCCCCCTATAAAACAATGCCTATATATAGCTCCCCAAATTATGTTTTTAACAATAAAACCACCCTTTCTCACGTGAGGACTACTAGGGAAATGTCAGAATTTCAGAATTGTATTGAGAGAGGATGGATGGATGACCCCTTGAGATGAGGCATCTCGTTTTAGAGGGGGGTCCTATGAAATGCCGTAAAAAAGGGCTATCCTCACAATGTCTATTTCACCAAAAAGTACTATGCTTGTGAGGACGTATGGCACTCAGAAGTATAGTAAGTATACACACACACACACACACACACACACACACACACACACACACACACACACACACACACACACACACACACACACACACACACACACACACACACACACCTATCTTATGGCTGCCCCCCTGCCATTCCGTACGTACGTACCCAATCCCCTGTTTTACAACGAGGGGGATATATATCCCATTTTGACCTGAGATCAGATTCATACGAGGTTTCCACTGGACACACACTGGTCTGATTAACCCATTCTGACCTGAGATCAGATTCTAAAAAATGTCAGTCGTTCTTCGATTTTTCAAAAATAGCAGACCTACAAGCTCGTAGCGCGCCACTCGGTGGCGCGCTACGAGCTTGTAGATCTGCTATTTTTCAATAGCTAAAGCATAACATGATGCTAACACCATAATGGGTTCCCGTTCAGAATGGGATATATATATATATATATATATATATAAATATATAGGGGCATGTGCGGTCATCTAGAGCCAAAGCGGTTCTCCTATCAAGCCGAGGGACAGGTACGGTAGTAGATACTGTATTTCACACCTCCATTTATTTTTGCACCACGATTTATGGCGCAAAAATAGCATTAGCTAAAAAACATCAAGTCTAGAGCGTGACGGCCTGGAAAACCCAAACCGAGAAGAAGGGGGGGAGAAAACGCTAAAAATGAGGGGGGGCCCTTGGGGGGGGGGTCTCACAGATAATATGGGTGCCCAATATATCACACTGCTCATCGGGGTTGTGTGGCCCCTAGGGCCCCCCCGTGTCACCACATACACACACAACTTGCAATGCACACAAAACATAGACAGACACTATATCGCCGCCGTCAAGAAGAAACCTTGTATGTCCAAAACTTTTCAGAAAAAAAGCGACAAAAACTACTTTGTTGTTCCAATGCATATACAATGTTGTTATCACGAGTTCTTGTTAATAATATGTCAAAATGTGATTTCGGGGCAGAGTGAATGGAGGAATAAAAAATACAAGTGAATTTAAATATTCTATTGCTATAGTACGAACATATATTGGTTGTTCAGTTTGACCCACCAGTTTGGAAGATTATAAGGTAGGAGTAATTAATGTCTTGCAGAAAACGGTTTTTGACTGACTCGTCGAGCGTGATTTTTTAAATAGTCTTGTAAGTGAAAATAAAGAAACAAATGAACGCTGAAGATGGAGATACAAGGTCTCTGCCCGGCCGCAGATGAAAGTTCTACTGGTTCCGGCGTTATACCAGCGTGTGCGTGTGTGTGTGTGCAAACTGTGCATGTGTGCGCGTTAGCGTGTGTGTGTGTGCGTGTTAGCGTGTGTGTGTGTGTGCAGGGGTCACAGGGAGGAGATACTGTAGAATCAATCTGCCTCTCTCTCATTCCACTCCACACTGACCTGATGGCTCAGCCAGGCTGCATGGTGGCCATAAAGCCTGCCACAGCCCAGGGGACGCCGCTTAATGTGATCACTCATAGGGGACCCAACAGGACCAGACATGAGTGTGTGTACATGTGCGTGCGTGTGTGTGCACACACAAACAGGCAATTGCAACATACAGACTCTAACACTTCTCATGCAAACTTATATCCACAAATAAATAAACGCACGCAACATACTGTATACATTCACATGGTATCCAATCCCAACACACAGAAACACACACAACACTCTGCTCTCCCATCACCTATACAGTGTATGCACACACACACACACGCACACACACACACACACACACACACGCACACGCACAGCAGCAGCAGCGAGCGCCCGGCCAGGTATAAATATGGCGCTGACACTTTAATGTCAGGGGACGACTCGTCCCGGATTAGAAACTTGTAACCCTGCCGTGCTACAGAGAGAGGCTTGACATTGCCGGGGATGAAGAAGGTGCACCGTAGAGAGGCAGAGGAGGGCTATTACCCAGCAGGCTGTGTGTGTGTGTGTGTGTGTGTGTGTGTGTGTGTGTGTGTGTGTGATGTATACGGACATCTAACATGGACTGTCAGCCCCACGCGAGGAGGGGGGGGGGGGTCGGTTGGTTAGACCTAACAGTATTGCTTCGTGGCTACTTTTCATCGGTTTGCTGTCGGGGCGGAAAAACCTCTTATCTCCATATTTTAACTTTTGTTGAGTTACATTTTTGAGCGCGAGTTAGTTAGTTCAGTGGACTGGTTTGGTTTTCGACCCCATTTTCACATCAAGGTCCATTTGTTCTATTTGGTGTTAGAGTCACGGACCGCTATTCGATGAGATTTAGCCTCTCAAGAGCCAAAAACGTTGAATATCTGTGTTATCGTTTGATGATATTTTAGTCCACAATTCCATGTTGTCGTGATGTGGTATATACCATAGGAGAGATAACTTTAACCCATTCTGACCTGAGATCAGATTCATACAAGGTTTCCACTGGACACACACTGGTCTGATTAACCCATTCTGACCCGAGATCAGATTCTAAAAAATGTCAGTCGTTCTTCGATTTTTCAAAAATAGCAGACCTACAAGCTCGTAGCGCGCCACTCGGTGGCGCGCTATGAGCTTGTAGGTCTGCTATTTTTCAATAGCTAAAGCATAACATGATGGGTTCCCGTTCAGAATGGGTTAACAATAATTGAACTCTTGAGAGCCTAAATTGAAACCAAATAATTTCATGCTCTCAAGAGTTAAAGGTATATTCACTTAATTGACATCATATCACTTATTTTCTTTTGTTTTGTTGCGATAATCCTATACCTACTAGAGAGTGTATGCTGACCATATAAGGAGTTCCTCCCTGTTTGAATGCTGAAAACTAAAAACAATAAAATCTTGGACCTTACAGAGACGATATCTTGCACCGACGAAAAGCTGGGATCAAAACAAGCTGTGCGTGCTGCCTCCACCGTGTGTGTGTGTGTGTGTGTGTGTGTGTGTGAGTGTGTGTACAGAGTGAGTGTGGCTCTCGGACATTTTCACGTCAAGGACCTTCCAATTTAGGCATTTAGCCTAAAGAGACTATTAATCTAGAGAACAACATCAAATACACAATAGTATAATAATACAATAGTCATCTATTTCTATGTCTCCCATCCCCATCCCCAACCCCCCCCCCCCCCCCCCCCACACACACACACACACACACACACACGCGCGCACACACACACATACACACACACACACACACACACACACACAACGTGAAATGGCGGGCACGGGGAGTTACGTACTGAGAAGTTGAGAGCTTTCCTCCTCTCTTTCATCCTGCTGACCGTACTGCGAACCTGAGAGAGAGAGAGAGAGAGAGAGAGAGAGACAGAGAGAGAGAGAGAGAAAGAGAGAGAGAGAGAGAGAGATGTGATGTCACTCGTACAGTATGTGTGTTGACAGTACAGTACAGACACAGAGTGGCTCAAAACAAAAGAAGAACAGTGTCATTCAGCCGTTCTCTTCAGAAGCAACCCGAGTGTGAAATTCAAAACAAAGAAGAGATAAAACAATAACCTCTATAATAATATAGAGACCACCTGACCTTATGTGTGTGTGTGTGTGTGCGTGTGTGTGTGTGTGCACGTGCATGCGTGCGCGCGCGTATAAGCAGCGTCTGTTTCGGCACAATTTGGGTCTGCGTGAACGCACTGGAATTATACCAGCATTTAATTCATGGGTAAGGGTAATGGGACCTGAAAGTGACACAGTGTGTGTGTGTGTGTGTGTGTGTGTGTGTGCGTGCGTGTGTGCGTGTCTGTGTGTGCGTGCGTGTCTGTGTGTGCGTGCCTGTCTGCCTGCCTGCGTGCGTGTGCGAGCCTTGCACGTGTGACGTGCATGTGTGTGTGTGCGCGTGTGAAAGCGACAGCGAAAACGAAATTGTTCCAGCGTGTTCCAGAGGCTAATGGGACCTGAAAGTGACAGAGAGAGAGAGAGCAAACTAAAGGGGACAACTCTAAGCCGTCATCTATTTCACACACACACACACACACACACACACACACGTGCGCGCGCAGTGCTGTGCTGTGCTGCGCTGGGGGAATGCATGGCGGAGAGACCGAGGGGGGGGGGGGGGGTAGCGTGAAGGGGGGTAAGCGTGGGGGGTCGCCCTAGCAGAACAGATTACATTTTTACACTCTGGATGGCAGAGTGTGCAGACCTTAATTTACCACCAGACACAGAGCGTATAGTGCCAGCTCCATCCATACATCTGATGAAATGATACCTGTCCCGTTCACCGCACGAAGCCCCCACCCCACCCCACCCCACACACACACACACACACACACCACACACCCACACACAGAGAGACCACCCAATGAATAAATATGTGTGTGTGAATGGAAAACGGAAATATGCGAATAATCGCTCAAATGAAATTAACCGACGTAATCAGCCGATAAATTGCCGCGTCGTTATTCGACGCCCCCCCGATGTCTCATTGCGCGACGATGTCAAATTATTCATCGTCAATAAATAAATTACGGAGGATTGGAAATTTAAAAGATTTTTGGGGGATTACGATATTCTGGCTAATCAAAGGATTTAAGTTGTTCTCTTAATCTTCAGACATAAGATAATGTATATGAAAATTATCTGTTATATAAAAGACAAATACTGGATATTATTAATGGGCAGTTAAAAATGTTTCTTTAACATATATATTTTTATATCTTATATAAATCAAGAAATAACTTGAATAACGTGAATACAGTATATTGATGAATGCTGAATGAATATTATACATCAAAATTAAATTTAAAATTATAACTGCAGAGAACTTAATAATTTAAATATAATGTTGAAAATGAATGAGGTTATAACTTATAGGGTGATTGTTTTGTGGCAACATTTAAAGTGCTCGTAATAACAATATTAAATAACAAAACAGTAAATCTGGGTTTCACTATAAACAGTAATATCACTATTTCAAATTACATTTGTAATTTAATTGTAATGTATTGTGTCATCGTTGGAGATATCTCTGAAGTAGCCTATACTATCTCGCTGGTAATACATTTTATACATACATTTTAAATTGTATGATTGTGAGAGAAAAAAAGGTAAAGTTATAAATATTATATTTATATTAATATATTACTATTATTAAGGACAAGAAAATGATGACATCAAATAAAATAAGGATTCAAATTGCAAATGTCGTTCACATAGGCCTACAGTAACAATAAATTATAAGTGTGAAATATAATAACAAAGGTAGTAGATCTGAGATTGTAACTCCTGCCCCAAAATGAAAAATAAATAAATAAAATAAAAACAGGTTGAAAGAAATGAAGAAAGAAAGACAATAATCTCAGTGTAAAGCCACAGGTAACGTTAACACGGTGGAAGTCTTCTTACTGCAAGGCTTCTGCTGCCAATAAGGTCCCTACTCTAAGTGTGTGTGCGTGCTGTGCGTGCGCACGTGTGTGTGTGTGTGTGTGTGTGTGTGTGTGTGGTTGCTGTCAGCGCTCACTGTAAATTTGTAGCGGCTGGGCGATCATCACCCCCCCCCCCCCCCCCCCCCCCCCGGCCCGGCCCTCTCCATGTTAGTGAATATGCATTATGGCTTATGGCTTCATTAGGCCGCGGCATGTCATAAATTACTACGCCTCGCAAGAAGAGATACACACCATGAGAATGTGTGTGTGTGTGTGTGTGTGTGTGCACTGCGCTAGCGTGCGCGTGTCTGCATGGGAT
>NC_137869.1:5448372-5450872 GCF_963924005.1 Protomyctophum bolini
GGAGAGCATAAAATTAATTAGCGGCCGGCTAATTAGGAACAATTGTATTGTTTAACCCATTCTGAACGGAACACATTTTGGTGTTAGCATCATGTTATGCTTTAGCCATTGAAAAATAGCAGATCTACAAGCTCATAGCGCGCACTCGCTATTTTTTTGAAAATCGAAGAGCGACTGACATTTTTAGAATCTGATCTCAGGTCAGAATGTGTTCATCAGACCAGTGTGTGCCCGGTGGAAACCTTGTATATGAATCTGATCTCAGGTCAGAATGGGTTAAAAAGTTAAAGCTAACAAACATTGTGTTGGGGGGGAAGAAGAAAAAAAAAACATACAATACACCACCCAGAGAAATGGGTTAGGCTGCATAACTAGACAGAAAATAACATTCATTTAAATAAACTATAGGGATTATTGGAAGCTGTGTGGATTATATTCACTGTAGAAGTAGGCTGGGCAATTCCCCGCAAATATATATCAACATCCATATCTAGAACCAGTAACCGACTTAATCTTATACACTTGTAGGTCAATCGAACAATGGAGAAGCGGTTTTATATGGCAGGTTTAATGCCACCCCTGAAGATGAGAGATAGTCTGTTCTGTGATCTAGATGAAATTGAAAACGAAGTTCACTTTCTGTTTTACTGCTCTAAATACGATGACTTAAGGGATATTTTGGTTAATAAGATGTCTTCTATATGTGGGGATTCCTAGATTTAAATTACTATGTAAAAATGGAGATATGTTTTGCCAAAGGGACTTTCGTTGTAGCAGATTTTATTTGTCAAGCTTGGAAAGAAGACAGAGTACTCTGTATACATCTGAGGTGTAATATAATGAATTGTGTAATGTAAACATGCTGTAAAAATGCATAAATTATGTATTGTAAAACATGCTGTAATTGCAAATGTGAAATGGTGTCTTATAAACCCATGAGGGTTGGGCACAAGGTGTGCATGACACGAAAATAAATAAACAATCAA
Organism: Protomyctophum bolini; assembly: GCF_963924005.1. Lineage (NCBI taxonomy): Eukaryota > Metazoa > Chordata > Actinopteri > Myctophiformes > Myctophidae > Protomyctophum > Protomyctophum bolini. The sequence continues at coordinate 5,449,359 of NC_137869.1, forward strand.
TCAAATATAGTTGTCCTCGTACAAAATATCACATACAGTAGTGCCGTATATGGCCCCCCCTTTTGACGGGTTGAGAGTGATGCTGCGTTCACACCGGGGCAGATACAAAGATGCAGTCTATACCATTCATTTTAAATGGAAGCCATAGCGACATGGAAGATGCATCCGACTTTGCATCTTTTGCCCATGTGAACACATCAGCATCACGGCCCTGTGACTCATGGGACTGCCCATTCATGACAAATATAATTCTTCTTTTCAAAACGTAAAGAGTCGACGGAACCGCCATTGAGGTATCGTTGGTTCACCATGTGGCGATCTCAGTGGTTTATACGATAAGAGGGTGCTCTTCCGCAAACCTCTGAGTGATCCGAGAACTTCCAAAGAACACATAAAGTGTTTAGTTTTTACAATCAAAGTCAGTCATATAGGTGTTCAAATTCTCACTATAGGTGTTCTCGTGAGGTGTTTGAGTGAACTCGTGTTCTACTGTATTGTATGGATATTAATAAACACTTGCATTTTATTATTACACACATGGTGTTTAGTTTAAACGCGTCACATGGATTTACAGTGCATATAGCTATTTGATAGCTACATATAACTATTCACTATACTCAGTGGCGTTTTGAAGGACCGCACGCACGCACAGACAGACAGACAGACAGACAGACAGATAATCGCCTCAGTAGGAGGTGAAATTCTTTATCGGTCTCTCTCTCTCCCTCTCTGTCTCACAAGTAGAACAAGAAGCCCGTCCGTGGAGAACACAGATAAATCTTCTCCAGCCGAGGCCCATACATCAGCCCCCCCCCCCTCTCTCTGATTGAGAGTGCAGAAGAACATCCTATCTCCTCATTATTTGATGACAGGGAGCAAGAGGCTCCACTTTACTGTTCATTTAAGACACTGGACCACCTGACCCCCGCTCGCTCGCACGCACGCACGCACGCAGGCAGGCACACCTCCAACCCATCCTCCCCTGCACACTCTTCACCTCATGTGGTAACAAATGATTATAAATTTCCACAGATGACCAGCAGCCTCTATTTTCATCCCTTCTCTCAAACACACGACACACACACACACACACACACACACACACACACACACACACACACACACACACACAAGCACCAACACACACAGACAAGACATTAGGGGTGTGGACAAGCATCTATTGTCACACCCATTCCAGAGGTGCTAAAATCTGATGATCTTTGCAGGGCAAATTCTCTACTTTGCATCTGTATCTGTTTCATTGAATGATACATCATATGAAAGCTTACATTCTGTACTTTAATAATCTGTAATAATCTGTAATCTGTAAAAATCGAGTTGAGGCCCTTTTTGCTGGCCCCTGTCACACATGCACATGCACACACGCAGACGACACGCACACACCACACACACACGTTAAAGCCCACCCACTTGCTGGTCCCACCTCTCTGATGTGTAAAGTTAGGCAGCGAGGCAGCGCAGCAGCGCAGCAGTGAGGCAGCGAGGCAGCAGCA
>NC_137869.1:5453372-5515872 GCF_963924005.1 Protomyctophum bolini
TTTTGAAAAATCGAAGAACGACTGACATTTTTAGAATCTGATCTCAGGTCAGAATGGGTTGATCAGACCAGTGTGTGTCCAGTGGAAACCTCGTATGAATCTGATCTCAGGTCAGAATGGGTTAACCGTCCACGGCCTGTCAAATCAACACGTCCGTCAGGGTGTGGGGGGGGGGGCAGCAGGCAGCTTGATGCTTAGCAGGTCCTTGGTTCAAAACCAGGTTCCCTGTATATGGGCTCCAGCTGCCAGGGCAGAAAGAAGATGGCAGACAGGCAGGCAGGCAGGCAGGCAGGCAGGCAGGCAGGCAGGCAGGCAGGCAGACAGGCATACAGGCAAGCAGACAGGCAGGCAGACAGACAGGCAGGCATACAGGCAGGCAGGCAGACAGACAGACAGGCAGGCATACAGGCAGACAGACAGGCAGGCATACAGGCAGGCAGACAGGCAGGCAGGCAGGCAGGCAGGCATACAGACATTCAGGCATACAGGCATACAGGCAGACAGACAGGCAGGCATACAGGCAGGCAGGCAGACAGACAGACAGGCAGGCATACAGACAGACAGGCATACAGGCAGACAGACAGGCAGGCATACAGGCAGGCAGACAGATAGACAGGCAGGCAGGCAGGGAATGAGGAAAATGGAAGGCTACTGCGGTGGTTAGTAAAAAAAAGATCACACCCGTGTGAAGTGAGGGGCGCTAACATATTAAAGTCTAACTCATGTTGATTAGGTGATGTAATGGTGATGTAAAACAAACGGTGCCAACACAAACATGAAACGCCCCTCAAAAACAGAGAGATTGCCAGGGTGGGTGGTGAGCTGCTATCACCGCGGCTTCAGTGACGTCATGTCTGTAGAGTTTTAGTAAAAACAGAGAGATGTGTCGGGGTGGGCAGGGTGAGTCTCTTATCACCGCGGCTTCAGTGATGTCATGTTGTAGTCTTAGTAAAAACACAGCGGCTTCAGTGATGTCATGTTGTAGTTTTAGTATGAGAGATGTGTTTGGGTGGATGGTGAGTCTCTTATCACCGTGGCTTCAGTGACGTCATGTTGTAGTTTTAGTATGAGAGATGTGTTTGGGTGGGTGGGTGGTGAGTCTCTTATCACTGTGACGTCATGTTGTATAGTTTTCCGAAACCACTGCGGTGAGTAGGTTATCGCCTAAAAACTGGAGTATGTGTTACTTTAGTTAAAATGAGAGAGATAGAGAAGACGTACAGTACACATACAGTAGCTAGACAACAGAAGAATGGCATATGCTTTCTATGCAGCTCATCTCCCCACTTCACCAGGCTGACAACTAAAGCCCAAACCACACCAAAGGGTCAAGACGGTTTTAGCGTTAACTCCTTGCAACCTTTTGGACCCAAGGAGTTGCATGGTGACCCTTTGGTGTGGGTATAGGGCTTTAGAATGACACACACACACGCGCACGCACACGTGCACACGAACACACGAACACACGCGCGCACAGGAACACACACACACAGTATGTCACATTGAGCAGGGGGACCCCCGAGTTAGTCACCCTATACAGAGTGCAGGAGAGCTGAGGAGGTGGCGAGAGCACACACACACACACACACACACACACACACACACACACACACTTGTAGATGGGCTAGGTTTCAGTGTGTGATATCCACTACATTTAAAACCTATAACGTCCAAATGCCTAAACCTCAACCGGAATCTTTTTAATTATTATATTATAATAATTTTTGTTTTGTGAGCAGTGGTGATTTTGTCGACTAAAACAATGACAAAAAACTGTTTGTCGTTTTCACTGACGAAAACTAAACTAAAAACTAAATAAAGAATAAGCTATATGACGACAAAAACTATGAATAAATATACTAACTAATTTTGTCAAAAACTAGACTAAAATGTTAGGGAGGGACTAGTAGAGAAGAGATCTAGTTGAACTAAAGACAAAGACAAGTCTGGTTGTCCTGGGGTGTTGAGCTCTAAACATAGCATTCTTAGCATGCGACCAAGTGTACAATCGGGCATTACGACACCATCAAGGCCCACCAACATACATTTTAGTTGACTAAATCAACTGTATAGCGTTAGTGGACTATAATCTTGATATTTAGTCGACTAAACCTAGACTGAAAAAATAACGTAATAACTTTATTCCAAAACTAAACCAAACCAAAATTTGCTTTCAATTCAAACCAGGGAAACGGTCAACTCCTCACACACGTCCATTTCTCAAAAAGTTCCACAATACTAGTGGGGACATTTTTGTCCTTGCAAGTACAGTACATAAATACACACACACACACACACACACACACACACACACACACACACACACACACACACACACACACACACACACACACACACAGAGTAGCGGTGGCAGTGCTACTATAGCTACAGCAGCGGCGACGGCGGCAGCGCACACAGCTAGCTATAGTGTGTGTGTGTGATGGCCCGGGGAGAGCTCCGAGCAGAGCGAGGGAGAGTTATTAGCTTAGCCCTGAACCAGGCAGCGCTGATGGCTAGCAGAGCCTGGCCGAGGTGACAGCGGCAGGCTCTCTGCTTGAGGAAATCCAATTGAAACGCAGCCAAGAGGAACAACAAGACCCAAACAGATGTTGCTCGCTATACCGCCGCGCACGCACGCACGCATGCACGCACACACAGAAACCTGGTGGCAACAAACCATCGCAGTAGTGGCGAATTTGACATCAAAACACATGGCATTTTGGAGGGATGTGGTGTGAGAATGGTCTGATATACACACACACACACACACACACACACGTGTACTGCACTGTACATGCACATACGCATGCACGCACATACACACGCACAGGCGCACATATATATACACACACACACACACACACACACACACAGTATATGTAGTGTGTTTTTAACACTGGGTGCATAACATTTTTTTAAGGTATTTGCTGTACCAGAGAGAGAAGGTCACACAACATAGCTAGCCCATGAAAATGCATCATTCTACAGATACAATGAATATTCCCCAAGAATACACACACACACACACACACACGTGTCGTGAACGCACGCACGCGCGCAGCCACGCACACACACACACACACACACACACACACACGCTCTCCAATTTGAAGACAATTTAAACAATCCACAAACTCCATCCATCCAGGGTTACTTGAGGAATCTTTCTTACGAAACACTCCCAATACCAAGAGAATACATGTGTGCGCATGCACACACGCATGCATACGAACAGACTCACAGACACCCGCATGCATACACGAACAGACACACGCATGCATACATGAAACAGACACGCACGCATACACGCAGTCCAATTCTGATGAGGAATCAATTAACCCATTAAGCCGGGTATAAGCATCCGTGTAATTTTATATTTTAGCTACCGTAAATACATAACATACATTTAGTCAGAAAACCGTGTAGAACAATATGGTTCTCAAAAACAGCAGATGTACAAGCTTGCGGTGTGGCACAAAGTGCCTGCAATTTTTGAAAAATTAAATTGACCTGCAAACAAAACTTTTTCAGATATGGGGAAAATACCTATCACTTGGGAAGTTTGAGAACCACTTATTTAAAATGGCAGAATAGGCCTCTCGTGTCTTAAGGGTGAAACACTAGCGGAGGAGAGGAGAGGAGAGGAGAGGAGAGGAGAGGAGAGGAGAGGAGAGGAGAGGAGAGGAGAGGAGAGGAGAGGAGAGGAGAGGAGAGGAGAGGAGAGCCGCGAGGAAGGTCGGCTGATGTTACGTATTGAACGCTACACCGAATAAAACGTTTTCCCCCCGCGGAGAAGCCGCCCAGCCAGCCCAGGGCACCTCGGAGAACACACACACACACACACACACTGGCGCGCACGCAGAAAAATCATTACGTCTTGCTGTAATATTAATTGTGTTTGGCTAGGCTGACCATGCTTCACTCATAGCATTCATTTATATTTTCTTTATCACGGCTAAACCGCCACAGAGCGAGCGAGAGAACACAGAGATAGATAGAGACAGACAGACAGAGAGAGAGAGAGAGAGAGATAGAGAGAGAGAGAAGGGGCTAAAATCAATTGTGACATATCTTTATTGCCAGTCGATGACAAATGACAGAGCGTGCGTCGTTGTGTCAGCGTGTGTCTTATTGATTTCACATCAGACGGACAAATGTTATTGATGGGCCGTTCTGCTAACAGACAGAGCTCTGAGCACTCTATTCTACTTGTTTTAACGTTCTGCTAACAGACAGAGCTCTGAGCACTCTATTCTACTTGTTTTAATGTTCTGCTAACAGAGCTCTGAGCACTCTATTCTACTTGTTTTAACGTTCTGCTAACAGACAGAGCTCTGAGCACTCTATTCTACTTGTTTTAATGTTCTGCTAACAGAGCTCTGAGCACTCTATTCTACTTGTTTTAACGTTCTGCTAACAGACAGAGCTCTGAGCACTCTATTCTACTTGTTTTAACGTTCTGCTAACAGACAGAGCTCTGAGCACTCTATTCTACTTGTTTTAACGTTCTGCTAACAGACAGAGCTCTGAGCACTCTATTCTACTTGTTTTAATGTTCTGCTAACAGACAGAGCTCTGAGCACTCTATTCTACTTGTTTTAACGTTCTGCTAACAGAGCTCTGAGCACTCTATTCTACTTGTTTTAATGTTCTGCTAACAGAGGAGAGGAGAGGGGAGGAGAGGAGGGTAGAGGAGAGGAGGGTAGAGATGAGAAGAGGCGAAAGGGAGGAGAGGAGAGGAGAGGAGAGGCGAAAGGGAGGAGAGGGCGGAGAGGTAAAAGTGTAAACAAACTAGCTTTTAAACAAGACAATTTGGGGTTGGTTTGCGTGCCTCGCAGCGCCAAGGAAAACACAGGCGCAGAAAGCTGATACAAACTTTGAACACATGCATGGATGGGTGAGACGCACGGGGAGGCTTTGAACTCACGAGGGAAAGAGCACGACCCGCGAAGCCAAGCGGCTGTTTAATTAAAACTACTTAGGTATCCGAGAAAAGCCCCAACCGCCGCAATTCCCCCCCCTCCTCCCTCGTCAGGTTGCACCACCAGACCCTGTTGTCAATCTCACGGGGAGTGTTTCTAATTGCATTAACACTGCCTGGGGGAGGGAGGGAGGGAGGGAGAGAGAGAGATTTGGGATTTTGGAATCAAATACATAAGCATACATTGTGCATACTGTGAACACACATAACTCAAGGTTTTCTTTTTTGTTACTATACATGGCTGTATGGCATAATGAGTCCAAATAAATCAGTACAGGTTCTCAAATGTGTTATTTGGAAGACCACCGTAAGTTACAGACCTTAAGTTACAGTTACACACCTGGTATGGTCATTCAGGGGTTTCTGGTGATATTATTGTCTACTCATGTATGTCCGTGCGAGGGGGCGTTGTGCCTCATCATACCAAAGCATAATGTTCTCACGGAAGACAGTTGAGAGTTGACTGGCCCTTAATTAGGCTGTTAATGTAATGAGTATTACGATTCATTTTCTGTTGTAAGTAGGGTAGGCATTTATAAGCTTTTAGCTTCTGCCTACTCCTTTTGATCATCTTCATGTTTTTGGTTTTGTTTTCATACCAGCTTACGTTCATTGTCTTTACATTTTGTATCTGAAACTGAAGGAAGATCAAATAAACTAAACTAAACTAAACTAAAACTACCCGCTGCAATCTTATTATTATATCACAACATAGTGTTATATTGATTGCACTCCCTCAGGGGGGTATGGAATGCGTGCACCTCGAGTGAAGCCGGTGGGGTGAATGGTTCTCGAGTTATGTGCGCATTACAGACGTACGCACAGAGACATGGTGCATTCATATAATGGCAAGATGGCCGCCGTGTGCATATGCCTGGTACCAATCCACACTGGTACTCCAATCCACACATAATGTGCCATACCACACAACACAGGTGTTTGCCCTTGGTGCATAATGGGAGAGCGGTGAATATTCATAATGTTCATAATGTGAACATTTGAATGTCTGAAAAGGAACTTCAGACGTGCGAGAGGGTGGGTGTGCCAATGAGATGTCAAATCTGCACGGCGCGTTATTGTGTCGAGACGTCCTTGACCAACAATGGCAAACACGTGAAATATATGCAAACTACTGAAGTTGCGTTTTGATTGTTGTAGATGCAATACTGTAGGTTTGTGTGTGCGTGTGTGTGTGCGTGCGTGTACTGTATGAGCTTTGTGTGTAAATATTCAAGTGTCTGTGTATTTTCAGGTACTGAGTGTGTGTATATAGTATTTATAATTTGTGTGCATGTGTGTGCGTGTGTGTGTGTACGTGCGTGCGTGTGTCAGTGTTGATTTTGACAGCAAATTCTGATTTAGTTTTAGTCATATTTTCGTCATCTGAAATGTAGTCATCTGACAAAACATGTATTTCAGCGGGCCTACAGATGGTGTCATAACGCCTGCTTATACACTTGTGGTGCATGCGACGTGTTGTGAGCTTGAAGATCGGCTATTTTCAGCACGCAACCACACATAAAATGACTTGTAATTTTAGTTCTACATGGGTCTCTTCTCCACTAGGATTGATTTTAAATTTATTTTACTTGTCTATAAAGCTCTCAATGGTCTCGCACCTTCCTACCTACATGACTGCCTGCCTAAATATGTCCCAAACCGCCCCCTAAGGTCTTCCACTGCTGGCCTGCTCGCTTTGCCAAAACAAATGGCAACTAAAAAATACGGGGAAGCAGCTTTTTGCTTCTAGGGGCCGTCGGCATGGAACAAGCTCCCACTGTACCTTCGTCAGGCAGCCTCTGTAGACATTTTTAAAGCTCAGCTTAAGACCCACTTCTACAACATTGCTTTTAATTGATCATTTATTTTTTATTTTTGTTATTCATGTCCTCACTGTATTGCATTACTGCTTGTTTTTTAATGTTGTTGCCTCGCTTTTCTTTTATCCTCCATTTTTCTGTAAAGCACTTTGAGCTGCATTTCATGTCATGAAAAGTGCTATACAAATAAAGTTTTATTATTAGTATTTATTACTATAGTCTCGACTATAGTTTTTGATTTAGTTTAGTCTTAGTCATCATAGCTTAGTTGTTATTGCATTTTATTTGGTTTCGGCGGTGAAGAAAGGTTGTCGACGAACATGTTTCGTCATAGTTTCAGTTCACGAAATCAACACTGCTCTGCGCGCGCACACACACACGTGCGAGCATGTGTGTGTGCACGTGTGCGTGTGTGTGTGTGTGTGCACGTGTGTGTGTGTGTGTGTGTGTGCACGTGTGTGCCCGTGTGTGTGTGTGTGTGTGTGTGTGTGTTGTGTGTGTGAGGGAGAGGTGCGTAGTGCAGGCAGCAGGGTGCATCCATCATGATAAAGCCTCAGTCTGGGCGACTGTCACATGCAATCACACTTTAGTGCGCCTCGCAGCGCCTCAAAGTGAAAATGAATGGTGCTTCATCGACATGAAGACTTCATATATCTTTGTTCCTCTTTTCTGTCCCTTTTTTTTTGGGGGGGGGGGGAGGGGGGCGACGACTTGTCTCTTTTCTTCTGTTGTTCTGTGGATATCTTATGTTTTCTGTCACTGTCTCTGTATGTATGTATGATGGAGAACATGACATTTTGGGGTAAAAGCTGATGATCAATAATAATGTAAAAAGTCTTGGTAAAATAAAGGTGCTATATAAATTATTATTATTATAATAATAACTCATGTAACCAGTTAATGACACCACAGATTATTTACGATCTAGTCACGATGCATGGGAAATCTTTTGTAAAGTGCTTTTTGAATATATATATGATCAATAGTCTTACGAACACACACACACACACACACACACACACACACACACACACACACACACACACACACACACACACACACACACACACACACACACACAGCGAGAGAGAGACATTTAGACAGAGGGACGACAACAGGAGGATTAAAATATCCCAGATGTCTCGGGGGCCGTGATTGAACGTGGCAAGTGTTAAACGTGATAATCATCAAATTTGTAGCCACACTAAGCAAGTCAAACGAGCCGTAATAAATGTCATTTCTGCTGCTGCCGAGGCTCATTCAGCCTGCCGACCGCCCGCACTGGCCCTGGCACTGCTCACAGGCGGCCACGGACTCATGGCTTTAATCTTCTAATGACTTGAAAATGACACCCACCGACCGGGGGCTTCTTGACACGGTGGAGACAAGTAGGGGGGGGGTGAGGGAGGGGGGGGGCACCACAGCCTCTGTACCATGCTGTACCCCCCCCCCCCCCCCCCCCCCCCCCCCCCCCCACACACACACACACACACACACACACACACACACACACACACACACACACACACACACACACACACACACACACACACACACACACACAGCGAGAGAGAGAATTTTAGACAGAGGGGACGACAACAGGAGGATTAAAATATCCCAGATGTCTCGGGGGCCGTGATTGAACGTGGCAAGTGTTAAACGTGATAATCATCAAATTTGTAGCCACACTAAGCAAGTCAAACGAGCCGTAATAAATGTCATTTCTGCTGCTGCCGAGGCTCATTCAGCCTGCCGACCGCCCGCACTGGCCCTGGCACTGCTCACAGGCGGCCACGGACTCATGGCTTTAATCTTCTAATGACTTGAAAATGACACCCACCGACCGGGGGCTTCTTGACACGGTGGAGACAAGTAGGGGGGGGGGGGGGGGAGGGTGAGCACCACAGCCTCTGTACCATGCTGTACCCACCCCCCCCACACACACACACACACACACACACACACCCCCGCCCAAGCAGCCGCGGGACCCCAGGGTCCTGCACGGCTCGGCCTCTCAAAGGCATTTTGATTGGCACATGCTTTCACTTAATGAGGATAATTACAAAGCAAAACAAGTGGGAGACCACATCTGCTCAGTGTAACGCAGAGAGGAGACGTATGCGGGCCGGGCCTCATGCACACACACACACACACACACTGCTCTGTCAGGGAGGAGGAGGAGGTGTGTGTGTGTGTGTGTTGTGTGTGCGTGTGTGTGTGCGTGTGTGTGTGTGTGTGCGTGTGTGTGTGCGCAAGTGTATTAAGGTCCCCATTCTGGGTTTAAGTGTCTATTACCCATGCTCCTTTTGTGCATGCATGTGTGTTCCTGTGTTTGTGTGTATACTAGTGCATGTCACTGTGCATGTGTGTGCGTATGTGCACGCACGTGTGTGCGTATGTGCACGCACGTGTGTGTGTGTGTGTGTGTGTGTGTGTGTGTAATGATGCCGTATGTGAAGGGGAAGCCCACCTTCGACAAGCCCTCCACTTGAACTTCCATGCATGGTCTCTGGACCGCCAGTCCTTCATCCCGGGACCCCCCCCCCCCACCCCGTCTCCAGTGCGCCAGGCCTTCCATCCCAGGACCCTCCCCTGATTGCCCCCATAGAGCTATACGGATATAAGCCCTGGCTTGTCCACTATGACAGAAACAGTATAAAAGACAACAATGCTTATTCAGCAAACATCAGCTCTGCTGGGGAATGAACGCATGCTGTTGTTGACCATTATTTTAAACTTCAGCTGTTGGGGAAAAAAAAAAGCAGTTCTATAAAGCTTGTATAGATCTGCTATTTATTTTTATTTTTTTATCAAGAAAACGTGTGCAAATCTATATCTCTTTCACGGCAAACTTTTTTTTTAACTCAAATTTTTGCGTCCGGGCGGGGTCCCTGAAACAACATATTTTCAGATGGGTTGTGCAGCGGCCAAATACATATAATATAATATTTGGCGGGGGGGGGGGGGGGGACCTTGACATGAAAAGCAACATACGTTTTTTTTTTTTTTTTTTTTTTAGAAAACTGTCGTGATTTAGAACACATTTCGTAGAACGGACCTCAGGTGAAAACGGGTTAGCAGCAGTAGTATAGTAGCAGTTATAGTAGCGGTTGTTGGCTCGGAGCACAGACTCCATCTGTTTGTTTAGCTTCATTCAGACAGCAAACAGGAGGCGCGCACATTAACCCGTTCTGACCTGAGATCAGATTCATACGAGGTTTCCACTGGACACACACCGGTCTGATTATAACCCATTCTGACCTGAGATCAGATTCTAAAAAATGTCAAGTCGTTCTTCGATTTTTCAAAAAAATAGCAGACCTACAAGCTCGTAGCGCGCCACTCGGTGGCGCGCTACGAGCTTGTAGATCTGCTATTTTTCAATAGCTAAAGCATAACATGATGCTGACACCAAAATATGGGTTCCCGTTCAGAATGGGTTAAACACACATCAATGTCTGCATGACCACGTCCCTGTTTTAAGCACTATAGGGGCTCTATTTAACTCCATTATCCTAAACCTCTTTGCCTTTTTTTATTTATTTTTTTACATTGACATTGACACGTTGTGAGCTTGTAGATTGGCTATTTTAACTATTCAAAATAGCCAAAGAGAAAAAAAAAAAAAGAAAAAGGAAAAGGGGTTTAGCATGGACGAAAGTAGAGCCTTATAGGACTGAAGCCAATTCTAAAAACGCCATATAAATCCTGAGCAGAAGTTTCCTGATTTTTTTTTTTTTTATATATATTCTTTAAAATTACACAAAAATATTTATGCTGCTATATACTGTATAGCAAAAAGTCCTGAATGGGTTAATATAGCATCACTATTTGTCGTTGCGGGCAAACATTTCTAAAGACAATACAAAATAATCATATTTTTATTGAATTAAAAAAAAACAAGTAAAGCATTTGTATATTGTCTGTGGTATTCGTCGTACAGTGGTTAAAACCTCCCCTTCTCCTCACACGGGAGGGTGTGTATGTGCACACGTGCGTGCATGCGTACATGCGTGTGTGTTGGGGGGGGTTGCTTTCCTTGCCCCGTGCTGCTGACCCAGTTCTGGCTAATTACTCAACAAAGTCGACATCAAAGACCTGAGAGGCCCTAAACTGATCCTCCGTATTAGATTCACACCGATCTGTAAGACCTGCTGATGTGGTGGAGTCTACACGCCTGCTTAGACCCTGTCAGAGTGTGTGTGTGTGTGTGTGTGTGTGTGTGTGCATGTCAGCCAGGGGGGAGGGGGGGGAACATGACAAAAGACAAAGCGGTGAACTTATAAATAGAAGGGTCATTGTTTGGACGTGGGTAATTTGGGGTGCAAGAGTGGTTCCTGACACTGCTGACAAGGAGGGAGAGGAGAGGAGAGGAGAGGAGAGGAGAGGAGGGGAGAGGAGAGGAGAGGAGAGGAGAGGAGAGGAGAGGAGAGGAGAGGAGAGGAGAGGAGAGGAGAGGAGAGGAGAGGAGAGTGCCTCCTGTTATTACAAGCGGGGTCATGAAGTCAGATTCAGCTGAGCGAGCGTCCTGCCTCTCAAAGGGCAAACAGCGAATGACATTCAGGAGCACCCATAGGCATGCACGTACACACACACACACACACACACACACACACACACACAGGCATATATACAAGCACGCACAGAGACACAAATACAGAGTGTATAAAACTGCATGCAAATGCCTACAGGCATGAACACATACAATACTGTGGATGTTTATGAACATGCGCACACGCACACGCACACACGCACACACACACACACACACACTTCACGCCAGTCAGTCAGCCAGTTAGCAGCAGGCAGGCAGGCAGGGCAGGGCAGGGCAGGGCAGGGCTTGGGGGGGGGCAGAGGGAGGGCAGAGGGGGCGATATGGTTTGCTTTCTTATGACACAGGCTATTACCAAATTGAGCTGGCAGGTAACTCCAAAGCAAATAAACGTTGCGTCGGGGTTTAGCGCGGGGAGAGGTCTCGGGGTGGCGGCGGTGGGAGACGGGAGACGCGGCATGGAGGAATTCTCTCCCACAGGAAGGCTATTATTCTCTCGCCCTCTTTATTTGCACAGACCCGTTGAGATTTCTCTCTCTCCCTCAAATACATCATTCCTCTGTTGGTATTTCACATGATATCCCCACCCACCCACCCCACCCCCCTCCTCCAAAAAAAGTAGTAGTAGTAGTCTGTCTTTATCATGGATTGCCGTTTCTGCAAAAAAAAAAACCTGAATGTTAATTTTCACCACATTTAAACCCAGTTGTTTGTTCTGGCGAAACAAACACTCTATGTGATAATCTGTAATAAGTCTCACAACGACAACACGAACCGAACGTGATGAATATTGTTTGTGACAACCAGAGCGACTGGAGATAAGCAATGCAAACGTTAGCACGTCAAATGCAGAGAGACATCTGTGAGGTGTAGAGCGCCTCAGTGAACTATAGGGTCACACCAGCAAACCAAGAACCGATAGCATCAGTCCAAACAACTGCTACAAACAATCTACAACTGTGAGCTTCATGAAGATCATTCCAGGGGTGGGCAACTGGCGGCCCGTGGGCCACATGCGGCCCCCACCTTCACTTAATGCGGCCCGCATATCAGAATATATCAGAATACTGATATAGTATTGATTTCAGCTGTTCAACAATTCCAAACATGCAAACATGACCTGCTTTAATTATACCTAATGACTAGTATTAAATGACTAGTACTTAACGACTAGTATTATCAGTATTGTCTTTTTGTGTACAATTTGTATTTAGTTCATAAAGTTATCATAACTAAAACTAAATCCATTTGAAAATCAATAAAAAAAGTTACTTTTCAGGTTTCTAAAAAAAAAAGCTAAAAATAATTCAGTATTTAAATTCAAACATAGCAAAAATAGCTGATATTTTTTTTGCTATTTTTGCTACGACAGTAATATGCAACGCGGCCCTCTGGAGTGAGTGTGGAAATAATATAGTGGCCCACTCCATCGTCAAAGTTGCCCATCCCAAGAGATGTGGTGTAAAAAGGAGCGTAGAGACCCGTGAGGGTCAACGGAGTATGCCTGTATAGCAGGGGTGCCCAAATGGGTATAGATCGCGATCTATACCAGTTAGATCACTATAGTCTCGTGTTACCAGACTGTTGCCTCTCCTCGCACATTTCCAAATGCTTCCGTCATACAGTTCTGGAGCAACGGAAGAGAGTCATGAGTGAAATGTAAAGTCTGGAGCAACGGAAGAGAGTCATGAGTGAAATGTAAAGTCTGGAGCAACGGAAGAGAGTCATGAGTGAAATGTAAAGTCTGGAGCAACGGAAGAGAGTCATGAGTGAAATGTAAAGTCTGGAGCAACGGAAGAGAGTCATGAGTGAAATGTAAAGCGGAAGTTTGGAGCCTCCTCCCGCACTTCCGTTTCGTCTTTACAGTTGCGCAGATTTATCCTAATATAAATAGAAATCATCTAAGCATGTACTGTATAGCTTACTGCTTAGCAGAAAAGGAAATATATATCTTTTACTGTAAAGATATTTTTTTATATTTTTTCGTGAACAGAAATGGCAGCTTCCTTACTCGGAGATTGTGGAATAGTTGGCTGGTTACGTGAGACTAATAGATCACAAACACCTAATAGACCCCCCCCCCAAAAAAAAAAATCACACCCGTGTGAAGTGAGGGGTGCTCTTATCATCTTACGGTGATGTAATGACGATGTAAAACAAACGGTGTCAAAACAACCACTCTTTTCAGCGCCACCTGGTGGTCACCAGTTTAGGCTCTGAGTGCCAATTCTCCCATTATAAAGAAAGAAAGAATTTGTAATTATATTATGCATGTAATGTGCATGATGTCATCAGCTGTACACTAGATTAGAGGAATTTTCAAAATATGAATGAAAAAAAAAAATCTTTTAAGAAGAGGATACGTCTTTCTGCCCGTGGCATCCATTACTTAATAGGCAATTAACTGTAGACGTCTTGACGTTTTTGGCTACTAAACAGTTTTAAATTGTCTTTATTGTTAGTGGGATTTAATGTTTGTGTTATAGGGACAAAACAACATTAATTTATCTTCATTGTCAATGGCGTTTTTAAAACAAACATTGAACTAAACTCAAACATTAAACCTGTATATATAGGAGGGGCTATTTCCCCATTCCATGCACATTTATAACGCCAGCGCTGCTAATCCAAAGTACATTTTCAGCAATGGGATAAAACTTATTTTTTCTTTTTTGGGGGGGGTGGGTAGATCTTGTTGAGCTGGTCGTTTTGAAAGTCAGAAAAGCACACCTGCTGTAGGGTTTAAATGGTTCATTTTGATTCAGAGCTTCGGGTCCAGTTTCTTTCTCTACATTCAGAGTTAAATGAAATGTCAGAGATCTCTGCGGCGCACACGTCGTAAATCGGTTCTCATTTTGCGCCTGCTCCTCTGACTTCCTGCTAGACTTAATATTTACAACGGACAGAAATACAAGACGGAATTTCTTTCTTGAAAATGTTTCATTCCCTTTTTTTCTTTCTTTTTCAGGCCTATTCAATGGCAGAAACCCTCGGCTTCTTATGATTAACAAACCTTGATATTAACCCATTTAGACCTGAATTTAAAAAAAAAATCTTAAATCCTGACAGTTTTCCTGGAAAAAAATAAACATGTTTCTATGTCAGTCGTTCTCAAACATATTCATGTCAAGGACCCCAAATATAATTGGCCGTCGACCCCCATCTGAAAATATGTTGTTCCAGGGACCCTCCAGCAAAGATTTGAGGAGTTAAAAAAAACTCACTCTTTTCAGATTTCAGGCACATTTTCACGATTTTTCCAAAAACAGCAGACCTACAAGCTCATAGCACGCCAACTCGGTGGCGCGCTATGAGCTTGTAGATCTGCTATTTTTCAATAGCTAAAGTATAACATATAATGAATGAATGAAACACAAAAAGGGGTTCCCCGCCCAAAATGGGTTAATATGTTGAAGTTTAAAACCGTGCCATCTGGAAGATATTTCTCCACTTACGGAGTGTGGGCTGAGTATACGCGCTGTGTGGAAGCGTCACTACGCTATAGGAGCCCTCACTCCGTGTTCTCGCATTGTTTAACCCATTCTGACCTGAGATCAGATTCATACGAGGTTTCCACTGGACACACACTGGTCTGATTAACCCATTCTGACCCGAGATCAGATTCTAAAAAATGTCAGTCGTTCTTCCATTTAAAAAAAAAATAGCAGACCTACAAGCTCGTAGCGCGCCACTCGGTGGTGCGCTACGAGCTTGTAGATCTGCTATTTTTCAATAGCTAAAGCACGACACGATACCACCAAAATGGGTTCCCGTTCAGAATGGGTTAAACTTCACAAAAGAGACGCATATCAAATACGTGGGTGAGGAAAAGAAAGATGAAACGAGACTGAATAAGTTGAGGCAAAGTCCTATAAATACTCTCCTTATGAAAACACACTAGGACCTCATTACGAGGTTCCTTATGAAAACACACTAGGACCTCATTACGAGGTGCCATCCAGTCAGGGGTGGCCTTGGGTGTATACATATCTATCTATCCCCCGTTTGAATGTTGTTTTATCACCGCGCTCTGCCTGGTAATTGAGAACGCAACACATCAGACGCACGCAACACATCACGCAATCACACAAACACACACACACACACACACACACACACACACGCACACACGCGCTGCGCGCACACACACACACACACACACACACACACACTGGACTCTATTGTTTTTTTCAAAGGGAGTATTCTTTTCCCTCTAAACAGTATAGGAGAAATGCAAACAATAATGTGGTGAATTTATTTGTCTCTCTCTCTCTCTTTCTCTCTCTCTCTCTTTTGTCTTGTAATTATCCAAGAAACTCATTAAAATATTACAAGTGATATAAAAATACCATCCATCTTCGCATTTTAACCTACAAAGTTTCCATGCAGAGTTCGTAATGTGGCATCTTCTTGTTGCGCTAAAACAACCCCCGTCTCTGTCTGTCTGTCTGTCTGTCTGTCTGCCCTGCCTGTCTGTCTGTCTGTCTGTCTGTCTGTCTGTCTGTCTGCCTGTATGTCTGTCTGTCTGTCCTGCCTGTATGTCTGCCTGTATGTCTGCCTGTATGTCCGTCTGTCTGCCTGCCTGTCTGCCTGCCCGTCTGTCTGTCTGTCTGACATCATTACATCATGCCGTTTAGTGTGGGCCGTAACAGCAAGGACGCAAAATGTTACGGAATAAAATAACAGCCCAGATAACTCATGGAACTTTAATAAGACATCACAAAGCTACAGCAACCTAAGAGCGGTGGTACAAATACAAACTTATATATATATATATATATATATATATACAGTGTAAGGGCCAGTTATTTTCTGTTCATTCTATTTCTATGTTTTTTGATGACGTCATTCCAAGGGCTTGCAGGTCAAGGCCAAGGCTGGCCAGGTTACTTAATGAGACCAGATTGAATGCTCTGTTGTTGTCCTGAGGTGAAGGTAAACAGTGTTCTGACTGTGAGACACAGGATGGTGCATTGATATGGTTTTTACATCCTTTTTTTGCTTTATTTAATATACCGTGAATACATATAAAAATGTTAACTTTTTTTTTTTTAACTTATATTTTTTATCCTACGATTTTGTAACCCATTTTTCACCCCTGTGTCAATCATCTACTGTGATCCTGGGCTCTAAACACCCTCCGCCAATCTGGGGAGAGCAACGGACTTAACTCATGCTTCCTTCATGCCTGAGTGTCCAAGTTGCTCCTTTACACCTGACAGGGGGGAGTTTCCCTGGTTGGACGTAGCGCGTGGAAGGAACACGTTATTCCAACCACACCCTAAAAAGTGAGACTGGGCTGAAGTAATATTTAATTAATAAATATGTATTCATGTTGCTTATAAAAAGGACTGTACGTCCGTTTACAATGAAATTGAGCTGAATTAAACGATATAATGCACTGTATTTTACTCAACTTTCTTTGCATAAAATCAGGTAGGAATCACTGAGTAGAATTTAATTGTATTGTTGAGTCATTGCAATTATGCAGGAATTATGTAAGTTTTATTCATATGGGAGAAGGTGTTTTCATACCAATTTTAGTTATTTATGAATTGCATTTACACAATGTTGTCGGAATAAAATCAGCTCTCCATAACTGACTAGAATTTAATTATATGTGTCACTAAAAACGATAGATGTAGAAAATGAGTAGATTTTACTCATTGGTTGTATGTAGATGTTAATCACTGCCCCAATCAGTTCAACACGGTGCAGGTGTTGGAACTTCTAGCTGCTGGCCTGCTGCTTGTATTTTCTTTCTGTCGTCTGGAACTATATAAACTTGGACCATTTTCCCCAAAGAAAGGTAAGATGTTTATTATAAGTTGCTGTAGCAGCTGAACATTGTTTTGTGTTACTGTCTGCAAGTTTAGTTTAGCCCTGGCTGAAACTGAAACATGTCGTCTGTCACCCGTCTGCTCTGTCATGATTGATGTGACTTCATGTATAACATTTATCCAGTGTGTGCATGTGACTGTGTATCCCTTGGTTTAAAGTTATAAAACCAATAAACCCAAATCCGTCACGAATTTAATGTAATCAATCTATGGAGCGCGCGTACAGTCTATATGGGAGCTCGCAGCTCACAACTGGATGATGAGGCTCTGTGATGCACGCAGACAGTCACTGTAGTCACAGCCAGATATACAGCACAAATGAGAACATGTGTCCCGACCCAAAAACACTGAGTTAAACTTGTCGTGCTGAAAATGCGAGCTGATCTACAAGCTTACAACCCGTCACGTCCGTGACACGTTGTGAGCTTGTGGATCAGTTATTTTCAGCAAGCAGAAATATGCAGGCTGTGAGTGAGAGCTTTCACAAGTTGGGGGTTCATTTTCCCATATAAAGACTAAATAAATAAAAACTATTACACATTCGGTGGCATTTCACATTGCAAAAGGGTGCAGGAAGGTTGGGCACAGGGCACCTAAACGTTAAGTGTTGGCTATTTTTTCCAAAATGTAAAAATATAACATAAAATTAATAATGATGATGATAATAATAATTAGGAATTAATTTGGATAAGCCCAAAGTGATTTGGGCTTACTTTAAGGTTTGGACTTTATTCTGTGGTTCTATGGCTATGGGTTGTGGCAATAATTTTGGTCTACCATTCTGAAATTTAATTTAATATCTGGACAGCTGACAGTAGGCAAAACTGTGACCTGAACTAGTTTATTTGAAAGTGAACTTTCCTAACACTGCATGTAACATTATAGGCTGGCTGATGCCTTTTAATGGGCATATGCTAATCTACTTTCATTTTTGCAGGACTCTGCTTGTGATTACACCCACCGCTCACATTCTTGTTCTTGGACATGACTCAGGTGAGTAATTATGAATTACATGTGACTGCATTTAATTTCTTCAATTTGTAGACTCAAGTTGCAGCCTACCTATAGCCATATGTAGGTCCATAGACCTATAATGCCGTTTCTGCCATTGCATTAGATTAGAGCTACTGTATGGGGCTTCCGACCTAATGCAGAACAAAAATCACACCTGTGTGAAGTGAGGGGCGCTAATATATTAAAGTCTAACTCATGTTGATTTGGTTTGGTGATGTAAAACAAACGGTGCCAACACAAACATTAAATGCCATTATCAATGAAGAGACATTATGATGTAATGAGTTACATTATGATGTAAATTTTCCCTTCATTGTCAATGGCGTTTGCAAAACAAACATTGAACTAAAGACTAACTAAAGGCTAGCGCCCCTCAAAAATGTAATTCTAATTGAGTGTATAAAGAAACCAAACTGACCCTTACTCGTCCATTTGATCTACAAGGGTCAATTTGGTTGCCAGCTTTCCATCATTTAGCTGGGGACCATCTGGAACCCCCATTATGATTGCATGGTGGCCACATAATAACACACAGGAAACACTGCTATGTTGTACCCTGTTATGTGTATATAATAGTATTGATTACATTCAAAAAGTTCATCTAAATATCTCTTCAGATGCAGTTTCCAGGATTCCAGGAGCAGTGTTCCTGGTTAAACTACTGACTGAATCATATCAATAGGTATGTATAATGTACATGCAATTCAGTGGTTCTCAAACCATTCCTGTCAAAGACCCCCACATGAATGTACATTGGGCCGTAGACCCCCATCTAAAATAATGTTAAATTGGCTATTGTTGAAAAAATAATATGTGGTATATGTGGTTTGAACATATACGGTACATCATTATGAGTCCTAGATTTACACTTCAACTTATTGGTTTTGCGCCAGGCTTGACACAGTTCTTGTAGCCATTTGATAAAGGTTAAAGGGATATTTCACTTTATCTTTTGGTTGTCATTTTATCATCTACTCAGGCTTATGTGACCACACCAGACAGTACGGTCAGATGATTTAGCTATCAGCATGAATGGAGTTCATAAAATGGTATTGTATGTTTAGGTAAGATAGTTCCATTGTTTTGTCTTTCAGATCGTGGATGAGTTCCTGAGGATAACAACGCTGTCCCTTGAATCAACATTCATGTCCAAGCTCGACGAGTACACTCCTAGTCTAATGGACCTCTTCAACACCAAGGGTGGAGCCATGGGGGTGAAGTTACAGGCCATACTACTCACGGTATTGTTCAAATACTCTTTGATTATTATATTTGCTATTTTATTTCAGGCATTTTGTGGTCATATTACTATGAGATACGACTGTATGATGCAGGTTGGATTTAAAGATTAATCTACAACCAGGATCATAGTAGCTTCTCATACAAAGTGGAAACGGGGAAACTAGTCTGGCTAGACATACCATTGGTCCGATATCTCAAACCCTCACCCTCACACCTAAACCTAACCGTAACCCTCTCCCAACCCTTAACGCACCCCTCACCAACCTTAATCTGGTCGTTTTAACGCACCCTGGCCTGTCCCTCACCAACCTTAATCCAGTCGGACCAATGCTATGTCTAACCAAAGTATGCCCCCCCATAACAAAAGCGGCTCCAACACACCTCAAGCCAAGTTCAGTCTGGGACTGGTAAGTGTAGAAGAAGGAAGGCACTGGTGCAAACTCTGACAATTAGAGCCTGTTTTAATAACATGATTGGAAATTATGTGACTTTTCAAGGTCAATACTTAGAACCAGTGCCTTCCTTCTTCCTAACAAAAGTTGCCTACCAGTACATATAAAGCTCCCTGCTTAACATATTCACGTTTTGTTTGTAAATCCAGGGGTGCCCTAAAGGTAGATCGGCTGTAAAATATATTATTGAAGGGCGCTATATGCAGGTTTAATGTTTGTCTTTCATAAAAATGCCATTGCCAATGAACAGAGTTTAATGTTTGTTTTGTCTGTCACTGAGCAAATCGGCATATGATGTTATGTTATGATATTGCGATGATGTAAGATGATCAGGGTTGGTAGTACCCCTCACTTCACATAGGTGTGATTATTTAAATGTTAAAAGAATAATCTGCCACTTGTTTTAAATTGACAACAAAAAGGGGCTGTCAGCTCAAACCCAAAATGCAATACTTTTCTTTTCAAGTATTTTGAAAGTAGCTCTCAAATCAAAAAAGGGTGGGCACCTCTGGAACTTTAATCCATACAGTATGCAAGATGTAGTGGTTGTAGGAGGTGTATGTGTAGGCTCATGTGCTATACATTTTCTTTATTTACTGGGAACAATGACCTCCTGAAGTCAGCTGGTGTCCTAGACAGAAAAATGACAGGAAGTGTTTTCATTGGATATAGTGACATATTACCTGAATGATTTTCATAGGGGTTTCCTTTTAAGCCTGATATGTTAAGAAGATGCACTTTTAGTTTGAATCAGTGTTTACAACAACTTTAGATCAGTGGAATCTTTTGCATTATGAACTTGAATCTTTGTTTCCTTTTGTAATTTCAGTCTCCAAGCAACCCTGACATCAACAAGACCAGAGAGGTCATCATTCGCTGCTTGATGGTTTATCTGGGAGAAGACACTGGACTACTTTTGAAAGTGTATGATGTAAGTCAAAGTGCATCTTAAAATATAGCATGTGACTTCTGTCTACCTGGCATGTCTTGGTGGTGGTGGGGGGGGTCTGCCCTTAAGTCAGACCTCCCGTTAGTAACTGCATAATATAGTAAATTGATTTATCCCTGCAATTCTTGACAAACTGAGTTTTGTTCAGTAATACAGTATAGTTTACATCCTTTGTGTGTTTAAAGGTTTTGTTTTCAGTACTACTTCTGAAATAAGAGGGTTTAAATGCTCATCCTCGTTTAATGTCTATATAATTATTTAGACCCACGAATGTCAGAGTTCCTCCAGACCTTTTACAATAAGGAGCGATGTTGATCCTGCTGAGGATGATTCAAGCATCAGGAATGAGAAGTGCCATATAGAGACTGGTTGACTCCCCCCCCTGTCAGGTGAAAAGGAGCAACTTGGACACTCGGGCATGAATGAAGCATGAGTTCAAGTCCGTTGCTCTCCCCATGTCCCCCATATATGGGGACTAGGTTGGCGGCGGGTGTGTAGAGCCCAGGATCACATTAGATAATTGACACAGGGGTGAAAAATGTGTTACAAAATCGTCGGATAAAATTAAAAAAAATATATATATAACTTTCCCCTCTTTGACTGTCTGACAATTTCAGCATGCTGATGACCCTGTGGCAGAAGACCTTGATCTTACCAAGATGACCATCTACAGCATCAGAGCTACCTCCGAGGGTCCAAGTAACGTTGGACTTGTCATAGATGGCATCAAAGTAGTGCGTAATGTGGGCAACTTTTCAAGGGCCTGTGACATACGTTGTCAATTTGGCATATCCCAAAGAGCTCAAATATACATTTGAGTTCTTCCAGAAAGTCCTGCTGGAGCTCGATTCCCTAAAGCTGACCCCAAAGGTGCACAGCCTTGAAAAGAAAATAGATTAAGAAGCCCTATGTTCCCTCATGGGGTTTGGGTTAGTGTTAACGTTGATAAATAACCTGGCTCAGGGAACATATACATACTGTATGTTTATAAGGAAATGACTGTATCACATGGTGACTTAAATGTTTTAGTTTTCTGGAGGTGGTGGTTCTACGAAATCTAAATATCTTCTAACTACTAACTTGGGGTAGTGGCATCATATTTTGATTTAATATTGGGACAGGCTTTTGCACCTTGTCCGAGTGTTTTAGATTTGTTTTTTACATGCCTAGGTTGTCCCGGTAATTTTTTTTTTTATATATATATATATATATATATATATTTATTTTGTTTTCTTGAAAATGTCTGCCTCTTTCACAGGTAAAATTGTGTGTGAGAGTGTGTGTGTGTGTGTGTGTGTGTGTGTGTGTGTGTGTGTGTGTGTGTGTGTGTGTGTGTGTGTGTGTGTGTGTGTGTGTGTGATGGTTTTATTGTACCATGTTGTATTATTTTTTGTTGAATAAGTATAATGTATATTGTACCATGTTTATAATGTATACATTGTTTACTTGAGTAAACTGCAGTTGTTGAACACATTTACAATGGTATTCATATTCATCTGTACCTGCAATGTTTAAACCTGAGTTTTAATATTATTGACACCAAATTACCTTTTTCTTTTTAAATATTTATTTATGAATTTGTTCTGTCCTATTTGTTTGTTAAAAAATTGATAATTGTTTTACTCATCATTTCTTTGAAATTGATTTATTTTTACTTACTATTTCTTGAAATTGAGTATTTGTTTTACCAATTGTGTGATTTACATGTATAATGTTTTTCTGAAATTGTTGTTTTAATTGATATCACATTACTTTAAATCTATTATTATAAATGTCACTTTTGTTACCATAGTGTATAATATGCTCAATACATTGAGTAGATTATATACTGTATATGTATATATGTATATATATATATATATATATATGGTAACAAAATGGACATTCATAAAATATTTAAAGTAATGCGATATCAATTAAAACAATACATTTCAAAGAAAAATATTATAAATTATAAATCAATTATAATCACACAATTAGTAAAAAATACTCAATTTCAAGGTAATAGTAAGTAAAAATAAATCAATTTCAAAGAAATGATGAGTAAAACATAATCAATTTCTAACAAATAATTAGTAAATGTTAATCAATTTAAATCAAATAAGGAGTAAATAATAATCAATTTTAAACAAATAATTAGTAAATTTAAATCAATTAAAATACAATAATGAGTAAAAAATAATCAATTTTAAACAAATAATTAGTCAATTTAAATCAATTTCAAATAAATGATGGGTAAAAAATAATCAATTTCTAACAAATAATTAGTAAATGTTAATCAATTTAAATCAAATAATGAGTAAATAATAATCAATTTTAAACAAATAATTAGTAAATTTAAATCAATTTTAAAGAAATGATGAGTAAAAAATTATCAATTCCTAACAAATAATCAATAAATGTTAATCAATTTCAATCAATTAATGAGTAAAACTTAATCAATTTCTATCAGAATCCAGTCAAATTATGAGTAGAAAATAATCAATTTCAAAGAAATAGTTAGTAAATATCAATCAATATCTACAAATATCTAGTAAATATAACTCATTTTTCAGAGCTTAAATTCTATTCAATGTTATTAGATGTCACACTGTGACAGCATTTTTAATGAGTAAACCCTAGTCATAGTTTTTACAGTGCAGTTCCTTTCCCCTCCATCAGGCGCCTCGGTGGACAGGGGGAGGCAGTTTAGAGACCAGGATTACTGCATGTTTTTGTGAGGGTATCTACCCTAGGGGACACGGGGAGAACATGCAAACTCCACACAGAAAGGCCCTTTCGCCAACCC
The DNA here is from genome assembly GCF_963924005.1 of Protomyctophum bolini. Lineage (NCBI taxonomy): Eukaryota > Metazoa > Chordata > Actinopteri > Myctophiformes > Myctophidae > Protomyctophum > Protomyctophum bolini. The sequence continues at coordinate 5,477,011 of NC_137869.1, forward strand.
CAAAAAAGAGTGCAAAACATACTCTCACAAAATATTATGACTAAAACTAAAGCTAAATACAGCCAACTGACAATTTAGTCAACAAATAAAAACTGGACTAAAATGTTAGGGAGGGACTATAGTTTGTTTGCGCTCGGGTGTAAATAACCGATCTACAAGCTCGCAATGTGCCGCGCTGCAACGCGTCGTGAGCTTGCAGATCGGCTAAATTGAAATAGAGATTGTCCGGACACGAAAACAAAATATTCACACACACACACACACACACACACACAAGCGTAATAGTGTGACGGGGTGGCGTCCTATCTGCGGTTTAATCGTATCTTAGCAGCCATTAATCACACACAACGACCGGCCCAGGGCTGAGAGGTCACCGCCATTTTACCCCACGCTCACTTCACACAAATCCCACGTGACGGTCTGCGTGCATTCTGTCACAGCACAACAACACGCACACACACACACGCAGGCAGGCACGTGCACACACACACACACACACCATTCACATTCACTTTGTAATAGCAAAAAATAGAAAATATCAGATGTGAAAGCTTGTAGATCTGCTTTTCTTATCTCTGTTTTATAGAATAAAAAATGTCGGCCAGTCGGGACACCAGGTTGAAAGTGGTTAAATCAATGATGATGAATCATTTTGAATGCTCTCTGTGTGTGTGTGTGTGTGTGTGTGTGTGTGTGTGTGTGGCGCTTGGTTTGCTGCTGGTGATGCTGGTGATTTGAAAATTTGTTTCCTGTCCTATAAACGCTCATGTCAAACATGATCCTCCTGTGACCGTCCGTCTGCCTGTCTGCCTGCCCGCCCTGCCTGCCCGCCCACCTGAACGCCTGCCCGTCTGCTCATGAGGTGGGTGACAGTATAATCTACGTACATGTACTAATGGGTTTTTGTGTGGTTTCTTTCCTTTTATTTCAATATCAGGGCAAGTATAAAAAGTATGGAAACTCACATCTAGAGTTCAGATGCACTGTCTTGCTTTGTACATTTTAGTTATTATTACAAAACTTACAGTAATCACTTCATATACGTACATTTGCAAATAGCCGATGGAGTTTTACTTGGAACAGAGTATTTATATATATCGCAGCATTGAAACTTTTACTGCAAGTAAAACATTTAGAGTACTTTTTCCACCACTGTTAATGATGAGTGACATGGTCCACCGACCAGACACACACACACACACACACACACACGTAATGTACTGATACCGTATACTGATACCATATACTGATACCGGTATATTATTATTGTTACAATTCCAAACATGCAAACATGACCCACTTTAATTACTATAATTACAGTCTATATATTTAGCTTATTGACTAATCTTATTGTGGGTTTTTTTGTATTTGTATTTAGTTTATAAAGTAAACATAACTATAACTAAATGTATTTGAAATTAAATAAAAATGTTACTTTTTTCAGGGATTCCAATTCAAAATGACCAAAAAACTATTCAGGACAGGAGAGCAAAAATAGCTATTGAAAAATAGCAGATCTACAAGCTCAAGACCTACAAGCTCATAGCGCGCCACTCGGTGGCGCGCTATGATTTTAAAAAAATCTGATCTCAGGTCAGAATGGGTTCATCAGACCAGTGTGTGTCCAGTGGAAACCTCGTATGAATCTGATCTCAGGTCAGAACGGGTCAAGATGACCTCTCAGCGCTCCAGGCAGAGACGGGGGGTCAAGGTAAACTATATCAGAGCAGAATATTTATCCCACTTTTACTTTACCAAAAAATGCCAATGCCAATTTTTCTCCCACCGTTGCCTCGCCGACCAGCGGGCCTAAATATTTTGTCATAAGAGCTGTCAAGAAGAGGAGGAGAGGTGGGGGGGGTGGACGGGGGGGGGGGGGGGGGGGCGGAACAACCACATCCGTTTCAAACAATCGCTTCACATCGCGCTGCCAAAAGCAGCACACAACAAATCTCCACCGGCCGCGCAACACGCTCCAAAATCAATAAGCGTAGCAACGCCGGTATTGATCATATCTGTGTCTATGGATACACACATACAGCCCCCCTGATGTCATGCTTGGCTGGCCCTCAGTTCAGTTGAGCCATATCACGCACCCACCCACCCACCCACCCACGCGCGCACATACACACACACACGCACGCACACACAAATATCGACTGTAATAATATTCATATGCACCGTTCCGTGAAGCCTGAAGCTTTGTCCACGCCGTGCGATAAAGGATAAGGGATAAAAGGATAAAAGGATACTTTTCCAGTCAATCTTTCACCCCCTCCTCCTCCGTGCTACCGGCCTCTCTCTAACCCATTCTGACCTGAGATCAGATTCTAAAATGTCTTCTGCATCCTGACAGTTTTCTTCTACGTCAGTCGTTCTTCGATTTTTCAAAACTAGCAGACCTACAAGCTCGTAGCGCGCCACTCGGTGGCGCGCTATGAGCTTGTAGGTCTGCTATTTTTCAATAGCTAAAGCATAACATGATGCCAACCCCAAAATGAGTTCCCGTTCAGAATGGGCTAATGCAGGCCTTTGAATGGCCCGCGGTGTAGCGGAGGAGGAGGAGGAGGAGAGGGCCCAGAGGCGCTATCGCTATTGACAGATTGATTGGTACGCATGTGTTTTATCTATATGGGAGGAGAACAGATTATGATTTGATGGAGATTGATCAAAAAGACAGTTATTATTAATGCAGGCTGGTCCGTCCGTCTGTCCGGCGTGGTTGCAGTGGCGGGACATGTTCAGACGTGCGGTGAGATTTTGTGACGACCACATGTAAATATCTAGTGGATTTGTATGAAAATTAAGCGATAAGCTATAGGTTATACTTATCAGACGAATGCAGTCGAGTCAGCAGGCATGGAGATATCTGACATGGCATTGGTTCTGTTGTCCGACTATTACTAACCCTAAATCTAACCCTAACCTCAGTCTTAACCGGCCACAAAGTCCCCTAACCTCATATCAGTCTTAACCGGCCACGAAGTCCCCTAACCTCATATCAGTCTTAACCGGCCACGTAAGTCCCCTAACCTCATATCAGTCTTAACCGGCCACATAAGTCCCCTAACCTCATATCAGTCTTAACCGGCCACGTAAGTCCCCTGGGTGCAGGTCTTTTTTCCGACAGCATATTGATCCGAAACCTCAATCCTAACCTAACCCTAACCGCAAGCACGGGAGCAGCGCATGTCGGACCATCGCTTTTTCGCATCGCAGCGAATGTCCCCCCGCTGCGGATCGGATCGTTGCCCCGTCGGCTAGAATGCTGTCGGAAAAAAGGCCGCCTCCCAGTCCCCTAACCTCATATCAGTCTTAACCGGTCAGGTAAGTCAGTTTCACGATGTTTTCACCTCCGTGGCAGTAGTTTCCTAATCGCAGCAGTGAAAGTAACCAATTGGTGATTATCAGTTGATAATATTGGAAACGAGTGTTATTATCACAATATCTAGCTGTTGTCGGACAGAAAGCTCTCATCTCTATATTTGAACTTTTTGTGTTTTGTCGTAAATTAAAGCTTGACAACTAGTGTTCATTTTGTTGACTAAGACTAAAAGACGATATATACACTAAACAATTTCAGATCACTAAAACAGGACTAAGTGTTATTAGCGTTATTCAAAATCCAAAGAACTTGCTGTCAAAATGAACACTGATCATACCACACAGTGTCACACAAAATGAACACTGATCATACCACACAGTGTCAAAATGAACACTGATCATACCACACAGTGTCAAAATGAACACTGATCATACCACAGTGTCAAAATGAACACTGATCACACCACACAGTGTCAAAATGAACACTGATCATACCACACAGTGTCAAAATGAACACTGATCATACCACACAGTGTCACACAAAATGATCACTGATCATACCACACAGTGTCACACAAATTTAAAGCATCAGCAGTAGCAGTGCATTTTGAGCTACTTTTGAACTGAAATCCTGAAAAGTAAAAGTTTTGAACATAATGAGGTTTCCACCAGACAGGAACGCTATATATAAACTATGAATTATAAAGTTATGAATTATCTTTTTTTTATTTAATATATCACTACACCATTTCCTATAGACTATAGAGGCAAATTAAACCGTAAAGGGAATTTCAGTGAATATCAGTGAATGCATTGGTATGACTAAATCACTGTTTCAAGGTTTGAAAGGAAAATAATAGTATTTTTTTAACATTATTCTTTTTTTTTTTAAATTACATACAGTACATCTGTTTCTGTTACTACAGAGGGATATGCATGATCACTTCTATTAAGTGTTAATGTGTTATAGATTTTGCATGGATATGAATTCAGGTGAGCGTTGAGATTTTGACTTGCTGGGGGGGAATTAAACAACTTCAGTGCACTGTAGGCACAATGCAAGGAATAAATGCATTCGCCATGTATCTGAAGGAAGTCTGATCCAATCACTTTTAGGGCCGTTTGCACCAAGAAAGATTAAATAAAGTTTAGTTTAGTGTTAATCAGGGATTTGTTGATCAAGGATTAATTTTAATTCGAGTTGTGTTGCACCACTTAATTTTAAGCATTGCTCAACAGATCTGTGATTAAATCCTTAACCTGTGATTAAAATCCATTAAACTGTGATTAAAACTTTAAACTGTGATTAATTCATGGATTAAACTTTGTTGTGTGTCCGCCATCTTGGTTTTGCGCTGTAAATAAACAGCAGCAGTCGTGAGCATCATTAGCATTACTATTTCATTCATATTTGAGAATGTTTAAATTATAGTGCCTGCAGCAAAAATATATATAATAATAAAAGTCGTCTCGCTCGCTAAAAAAAACAACAGACGTATGGTCACTCCGTGGTGCGTGTTAGGTTTATAGATCTGTTCCGTCGATCACACACACCACCACTTCCTCCGATAGTTTCCCAAACAACAACAAACATGTAGAGGTATATATGCATGCTGCCATGTTGTTTTCAATTAAACCTCCTCTCCTGCTGGTTTAGAATTAATCCCTTATTGATACTTAAATCAAAGTTTAAAGTAGTGGTGCAACAGGATTGACATTAATCCAGGTTTACTGTGAAAATTAAAACCAAGATTAAAAAAACAAAACCAAGATTAAAAGGATGGTTTAAAACTAAACCGGATTAGTGAAAACTAGGTTTAAAGTTTGGTGCAACTGGATTAATAGATAAACCTTGATTTAAACCAGATTAAGGCTTAATCTTTCTTGGTGCAAATGGCCCTTAGATTCCTCCAGTTTAATCCTGAGTTTAAGTTTTGTAGTGTTCAAGATCTAATTTTAGGCATGTTTAAGCCTCCAGGAAAATCCGTGTTGAGGTTCTTAATTAATCCACTGTTTTTCATTAAAACGTCTTTGTCCTAAAACTGTCCAGTTAGGATTGTGTTGAAGTCCAGCGCATTTTAGAGCTTCAATGCCGTGAGCCATGAAATGTTGCACAAATCTTGTGGTCGTCTTTTTGGCATTGTTAATATTGTATCTGTGTCGTCCCAGCCTAGTACGTATCGTTGTCATGTATTGGCATGCATGTTTTATTTTTTACATTAAATGGGAGGGTAAAGACCAGACTATAATCTGAGGATCAAATCATATCAGTGATAGTATGGTATCATAACTTGCAGTTATTATACAACCTTATAGAATACGCTTCCAAGCAGCGCTGTGGATCCCCTGACGCCAGGCTAACTTACACATCTAATTTATCCTTAGATTACAAACAAACACACCAACAATTACATGAACAAAAGGCCGAAGGATATTGTCATATTAATCTGTTTCTCTTGTCGAAGTCACATTCAATTCGGAGTTGAAATGATGCATTTGTCACCTAAAAAAGAAACGCATGCCAAACATCTCGTGGAATCTCATTAACCCATTCTGACCTGAGATCAGATTCATACGAGGTTTCCACTGGACAACACACTGGTCTGATTAACCCATTCTGACCTGAGATCAGATTCTATAAAAATGTCAGTCGTTCTTCGATTTTTCAAAAATAGCAGACCTACAAGCTCGTAGCGCGCCACTCGGTGGCGCGCTATGAGCTTGTAGATCTGCTATTTTTCAATAGCTAAAGCATAACATTCCCGTTCAGAATGGGTTAACCCCTTAGAGTATATATACAATAGAGAAGACACCCAGAGAAAATCCTGAAGCGCAATGGACATAGTGGCCGAAGAAGGTATTGCAGTTTGGTAAGGTTTTGCCCTCAAACACATGAACGCGCACTAGGCTCCGCCCACTCCAGCAAATTTCAGCCAGCTCTCTGAGCTCTGCCCCAGAGCGGAGCGCTGAGAGACAGACCGCATTAAAACCAGGAAATGCCGCATCAGGACTTTTGCTCATTACTTATTATTCTGTGTATATAAAATATAGATAATTTGTCTAATCTCTAGTTACATCAATATTGTTCTTGTAAAATAGTTGGTTTGTGACCAAGTATTAAGATTATAAAGATCGCTTATGTCATTTTGACTTCCCATTCACTTACCATAGGCTTCTGCTGTAGAACTCCCGAGTCCGAATTCTTTTTTTTTTTTTTTAAATAGCAGCTGTACATGAAATGTTAATGTTGATTTAGCATCAACATGATTATTTACCGATATAAATACATGGTTTGATAACCTACAAGTAGGCGAAAGTCATTTTCTGCCAGGCGTATGTCTCTCCATCTACCCCGTCTTCAAGCCTCCATCCCTGGGCAGAGGTTGAATGATTGACTGGTGGTCGTGGAGCTCTGTGCAGTGCCGTCTCTTTACAGTCTAAAATCAATGGTTAAATTATTCCATAACACTGAAAATGATCAATTTTCCAATTAAAATCAAATTATGGTTAAGTGTGTAAATTACATTTATTCTGTTTGGACAAAGTGCAGTTAAGAAAAGGTGGAGATCAAGGAAGAATTTCTCTATGTCACATGTGAAGTGTAAAACTGGGAATTTCACCCAAGGAATCCATGATGAAGTGCTAAGATAACCACAATAATAACCCAGATTCGTATTGATGTGCTTACCGAGATAATCAAAATGCTTTCATTTTAAACCAACCTCTGAATTAAAACATTGGGTTCTGCAAAAGTCACAGATCAAATTGCAATGATTTTTAAAATAATCTATTATTCACACTGGATAAACAACAGTGGGACTGGAATACTGTACATCCAAGGTACTCCTTCCTGATGGGATGCTATGGCAATGCTTACTATCAGAATATTTAACGTTTTCTTTTAAACATTTTTAACTAAATATCTTCCTTGGGTCCTATTAACAGAATAAGTGAACTTGGACACTAGGGGGGGTCAGTGCCTTAGAGTATATATACTCTAAGGTCAGTGGAGAACACATTTCCCTTAGGCACCATTTACACTGACAGCCAAATCTAGCCTGAATCAGATCTATCTGTGCCACATCCAGATTGGAATCTGATTTGTTTAAATAAGTCTAAATGGACAGGTCACATGGAATCTGTTTTTTTTTCCAATCCCCATTTAACATTCAGAGGTGAATTGTTAAAACCTGGTTCAGGAACATGACACCATATGCTGGATATATTTGATTAACCACTTTGTTTTACATTAAATAGCTAAAGAAAATGGAAAGCTCACATGCTGTGAGCTTGTACTCGTTTGTTTAGATAATCGATATATTTCATTAGGCACTTGTACTATATGTTCACCAGATTAGATTATGTTATATATTTTAGAATATTTCTATTATTACCAGAATTAAAATACCTAAAAGACAAAACACATTATTTTTTTATAGTCCATGTGATTCCACAAAAATGATCATGAAGACGCATAGTTTTGACATGATGATATCCAGTTCTGATATCCAATGAGAACAGAATGAGAATGAAACAATAAATGTATGTCTTAACCGATTGAGTAAGCTGCATGTTGTGGTAAGATTGTCTCCCTGTAATTTAAATTTTAGCTTGAAGGTCACAGGTGTCCCAGCTTAAACCAGAAGATGAAGTAATCATACAATCATCATCATACAATCATACAAACATCAACACAGTATGGCTCTATTCTGGATAGAATTATCCAATTATCCATTGGATAGAATATACATTGAAGTGAGGGGCACTCTTATCATCATACATCATCATACATCACATTCCGTGCTCAGTCAATGAAATCATCACTATGTGGTACACACAAACACAAAGCTGGGCATAGGAGGGGCTGGCACCCCTTGAAAATACCAACAAAACACAGACACAGTATTTTGGCTTAATCTCTTGAAGCGAGTGTTTTTGACACACTCATGACGGACAATCGGACATATAGGCAATGAAACGGTCAGTAAAGTGGATGAATCACAGCATTATATCGCCCCTTGCTGCAGAATGGGAAAGAATGCAGAATATTTTCATGGCTTATAATCTAGGACAGGTCAGACGATCAGTTGAGGCAATTTATTATTTGGTACAGAGTCACACTCAATTCAATTCAATTCAATGGGCTTTATTGGCATGAGAAAACATACGTTTACACACACTCAAAGAGTACGGCAATTTCCCCGTTTTGATGTGCCTTCTCATCAATTCATTATGCATAAACAAACATTTCACATGAACAAACAATATTGGTAAAACTAACACATTTGAGTACGTTATATACATTTTATTTTCACACATTTAGAGTCCGACCGGCTGAGAGCAGCCTGCATGACTACCAGAGGCTATACCGTGTGCGCACTAGGCTGTGCCCGGCCGGTGAGAGGGGACAAACGGACGTGAGCAGGGCTGCATCCCAGCTCTCTGCCGCAGCATGGAACTCCGAGTGCGAAATAGCGATTATGCAACAGCTTACCCTAAGACCTACACGTCAACTCAATGTCATTGTAAGGAAGCTTTTCGAGCAATAAAATAATTTTTTTTATTACACTTTCACTTTGTATGACGCAAAAGGCCACCTCAAAACCACTAGCCTTTACTGCGCTAGCCACTCAGCTCGGCTAGATGCTAGGTCACGTCAGAGCCTGAGATATAGACAACATAGCGATGCGCGTTCACCACGAGTAGCACGCACACGCACACACGCACGATGCTAGTTCATGTGTCGGTCGTCGCGCGTTCATGTGTTTGAGGGCAAAAATCCAGAATGCACAGGGCTCCTAAACCGGAAGGAGGAGTGGATTCGCCTCATGCGCTTCTGAGCAACTCAATGCAAGTGGACGGGAGGAGAACTTGGGTGCCTTCTCTATTGTATATATACTCTAAGGTTAACCCGAACACCGAAGTCACACAGTTCATTTTATAGGAAATTAATAAAACATAATTGTCATCAGTTCCGCGTGGTGACATAAAAGCACTTTATAGGAACACGTATATGAAAACGGATCAAATAAATAGTGCCATTGATTTGTCCATATCTTTCCAACAGTGTATAATGTCCAGGAGGAAAACGTGAGGATTGAAATAACACTGCCCTCTGGAGGACGACAACAGTAACAGCAGCCTCAGCAGTCTCCTGACCTGAACAACCATCTATGCAACGCTAGTGGTGGAGTATTCACATTTTTAACTCATTTAGACCTAAAATAAAATACTGTAGTTTTCTGAAAAACTACAGTATGTTTCTGTCAGTGCTTCTCAACTCAAGACCCCCAGAATTATCTGTATTTGGCCACGGACCCCCATCTGAAAATATGTTGTTCCATGCACCCCAGAAGCAAAGATTTGAGTTAAAAAAACGTTCGCTCTGAAAGAATTATATATTCAAAGATTTGCGCCACATTTTCACGATTTCTTCAAAAATAGCAGCCGCGCTATACGAGCTTGTAGATCTGCTATTTTCCAATAGCTAAAGTATAACATAATGCCGTTCAGAATGGGCTAATTAAAAAAGCAATAGCAATACTGCAATGTAGAAATACTTTGTTAAGAGTAAGAATATAAAAGTGTTGGCATCAAAATGTAGTACCAAAAGTCATTATGCAGAATGTCCCGTTTCACAAGTTTCCAAATGTATAAAAAATATTTTAAAAAAAAAGCCGATCTACAAGTTCACAGTGTGTGTGTGTGTGTGTGTGTGTGTGACTGTGTGTGTGTGTGTGTGTGTGTGTGTGTGTGTATGTGTGTGCGGGCACTTCATGAGAGACACAGGCTTCAGCACAAGCCTCAATTCATTCACACAACCCATAGGGGTGGGGGTGTTACCCCAGAGTTGACTTTCCAACTCCCTAAAGTAAAAGTTCTCCTCAGCTTTCTCCAACTCCCTCCAATCGTGCTCTCTCTCTCACACACACACACACACACACACACACACACACACACACACACACACACACTTCCTCGAGCAGCTCAAAGTTATTGATAGGTTGGGAGTTATTGCCTAATAATGTGACGGACAATGCATGGGCTAGGAGCCCATTATAGCAGAGGCTTTAGCTATTGAAAAACAGCAGATCTACAAGCTCATAGCGCGCCACCGAGTGGCGCGCTACGAGCTTGTCTGCTATTTTTGAAAAATCGAAGAGCGACTGACATTTTTTTAAATCTGATCTCAGGTCAGAATGGGTTCATCAGACCAGTGTGTGTCCAGTGAAAACCTCGTATGAATCTGATCTCAGGTCAGAATGGGCTAATAATGTGACGGACAATGCATGGGCTAGGAGCCCATTATAGCAGAGGGGGGTATAATGGATGGCGCGGGAGCTTTGAATGACATTGCCCAGAGATTGGATGACTGCGCGGGGCGGGAGGGATTTATCCCATTCTGACCTGAGATCAGATTCATACGAGGTTTCCACTGCAGGACACACACTGGTCTGATTAACCCCATTCTGACCTGAGATCAGATTTTAAAAAAAATGTCGGTCGTTCTTCGAATTTTCAAAAAATAGCAGATCTACAAGCTCGTAGCGCGCCACTCGGTGGCGCGCTATGAGCTTGTAGATCTGCTATTTTTCAATAGCTAAAGCATAACATGATGCTAACACCAAAATGGGTTCCCGTTCAGAATGGGTTATGGGCGAGCCAAAGACTCCCTCCACGCTATTTATTTCTGGCTTGATAAGGAGGGAGATGAGGCGTGCCCGTATTTATGGTACAGAAGTTCATAAAGAGCGACTGCCAGAGGATAGAGAGGAGAGAGAGAGGAGAGAGAGAGAGAGAGAGAGAGGATAGAGAGAGAGAGAGAGAGAGAGAGAGGAGAGAGAGAGGAGAGAGAGGAGAGAGAGAGGAGAGAGAGAGGAGAGAGAGAGAGAGGAGAGAGAGAGGAGAGAGAGAGGGAGAGAACGAGGGGGAAAGTTGGAATCCTTAACCCATTCTGAACGGGAACCCATTCTGGTGTCAGCATCATGTTATGCTTTAGCTATTGAAAAAATAGCAGATCTACAAGCTCGTAGCGCGCCACCGAGTGGCGCGCTACGAGCTTGTAGGTCTGCTATTTTTGAAAAATCGAAGAACGACTGACATTTTTTTTTAGAATCTGATCTCAGGTCAGAATGGGTTATAATCAGACCAGTGTGTGTGTGTCCAGTGGAAACCTCGTATGAATCTGATCTCAGGTCAGAATGGGTTAACGTATACTGCGAGAGGACTATAGCGAATCAAAGCCTGTCCTCTCCTCCTCCTCCTCCTCCGCTGCCTGCCGGTGACTTTTGGTGAGTTGTATAAACGCCGCGACTTGTCGGCTAGGCCAGGGCGGGGCGGCCAACTTTGACGATGTAGATAAGAGCCACTATACATTTCTACACTCACTCCAGAGGGGCCGCGGCGTTGCATATTACTGTCGTAGCAAAAACAATTGTGTAGCAATTTTTTGTTGTATTTTAATTTAAATCCTGAGTAATTTTTGCCGTTTTTGAATTGGAATCCTGAAAAGTAACATTCTAAACCTCTTAGACCCTCTATATGCTTAGTGAGACGGAGCGCCAGACCGCCTCGCCAAAAATAACCGATCTACAAGCTCAAAACGCATCACGTTGGGAGCTTGTATAGATCTGATATTTTTGATGAACGTTCCTCCCCCCAGAATAGGGATGTCGGGGTTGAAGTGGTTTAACCAGAGCGACTTGCAGTAAGCAAGGTAAAGCTAACACTGTACGTCAAATGCAGAGTACGGTAAACTATAGGGTCACACACACACACTGTCTATCTGTGCGCGATGCCATGTTCAAAGTAAGTAGTTAAGTGCAAAAGAAACATTTATTTTTTGGAAAAAGGACCTTTTGAATACCAATATAATACACTGTAGAGAAAAGCTCTTGAACTATTTGTCCGTCTGTCTCTGGAAGTCATGTGTTTCATGGCATTGTTAACTTTCAACGCTTGTGGTTTCAAACGGAGATGTTTTTGTCAAACAAAAAGTCCCAATTCATTTAAAAAAAAAAAATACAAATGGATAAGAAACAGAAACGAGACGAAATTAAAAAAAAATAACACCCGTCTTCTTTCTCAAAAGCTTAAAGACATTTTCAAAAGAATGATTAATGTTTTCAGAGATGCAACAGTAGTGATTAATTTATCATTCCTTCATTCTCCCCTCTCTCGCCCACCTTTCTAAAATACCAGAAATAGTTGCTTTCCTTCATTGAAAACGGTGAATTAAATTAAAAGCCAGCATGGAAGCATGTGTGACCTTAACCCATTCTGGGGGCGGGAACCCTTTCGTGTTTTAAGCATTATGTTATACTTTAAGCTATTGAAAAATAGCAGATCTACAAGCTCGTATAGCGAGGCACATAGCGAGGCACCGAGTGCTGCGCTACGAGCTTGTAGGTCTGCTATTTTTGAAAAATCTTGAAAATGTGTCACAAAGTTGGAATAGTATATTCTTTCAGAGCGAACGCTTTTAACTCTTTGCTTCTGGAGGGGGGGTCCCTGGAACAACGAGAAAACGCTTTTAACTCTTTGCTTCTGGAGGGGGGGTCCCTGGAACAACGAGAAAACAGTCTGGGTTTAGAAGGCATTAACCCATTCTGACCTGAGATCAGATTCATACGAGGTTTCCACTGGACACACACTGGTCTGATGAACCCATTCTGACCTGAGATCAGATTCTAAAAATGTCAGTCGTTCTTCGATTTTTCAAAAATAGCAGATCTACCAAGCTCATAGCGCGCCACCGAGTGGCGCGCTATGAGCTTGTAGATCTGCTATTTTTCAATAGCTAAAGCATAACATGATGCGAACACCCAAAATGGGTTCCCGTTCAGAATGGGGTTAACGACACCCGGGGTGGGGGGGGGGGGGGGGGGGGGGGGGGGTCCTTGAGGAGGGTTCCAGGGAGTCCCACCCAGTATAAAATATGTTAATACAGCAGCATAATCATTTTGAGGATTTTCGAAAAATATTGAAAAGAAAACATTGGATCATTTTCGAATCATTTTGAATTTCTTTCAACAAACCAATCATCTCTTCTTCTGGGGGTCCCTGCAGGCACAACAAAACACTTTTCAGATGGGGGGGGGGGGGGGTTCCACAGCCACAGATATATCAATTTGGGGTCCTTGACATGAACACAAACTTTGCGAGCCACTGTGCTACAACAAGGCATGCTGGCTTGGTTTTGCTCACCCGCCATCGATTCCTGTGTGTGTGTGTGTGTGTGTGTGTGTGTGTGTCTGTATGTGTGTGTGTGTGTGTGTGTGTGTGTGTCTGTATGTGTGTGTGTGTGTGTCTGTGTGTGTGTGTGTGTGTGTGTGTGTGTGTGTGTGTGTGTGTGTGTGTGTGTGTGTGTGTGTGTGTGTGTGTGTGTGTGTGTGTGTGTGTGAGAGAGAGAGTGGGAGAGAGAGGAGGAACACGCTGGAAACCCACAGGCCTGTCATAACAGGCCACCATAAACATGACGGAACGCTGGCGGGGCCTCAGCGGCGTAATGCATGCACGAACCTCTAGGGCGCTACTAGAGAGAGAGAAAAGGAGGCCAAGCGGGTTGAAAGACGACACAAATAAACACACGTTTTTTTTTTTAAGGAAATGTTGGGGGTTTTTTCTTTTTTTTTATTCGTGGCTATTGATATTTTCAACGTGCGTTATAGGCGGGGCGGGAGGGAGGGGAGGGGAGGGGTCAGACGAAGAGACGTAAAGCTTTAGTGGCGTCGGGCCTTTACTGTTAAATCAATAAAGGGGATAATGTTGACAAGACTTTTTCATTGCGCTCCTCCTCAGCTCTCTCCCCTCCTCCTTTGACAGGAGCGTATGCAATGCCCCCTCTGCCGTTGTCCGACACTGTTTGGTTGTCACAGACCGGACCACGGTGAAGCAAGCAAAGCGAGGGATGGGGATGGGGTGGGGGGTGGTTGGGGCGGGGGGCGGGGGTGTTGGCAGAACGCAAACCCACCAACCGGAGTGCTTGATTTCTAATTCTTACTATATATTTTTTTTCCATCATGGTTTGTCTGTTAATGAAAGGCAGACCGCTATTTTTTGTGTACCAAAAAAAAACGGCATCTGGGATGTGTAAAAGCGTCTGTCGGTTCCTCCACGTCGAACAAGTCGGTTGGAGGTTTAGAGGTTTTTTTTTATTATTTTCCGACGATATCGATTCTGACAAATCATCTAGAGCAGGCAAAACAATGGAGCGTGTTTGCTGTTTTCTCATTTAACCCATTCTGACCTGAGATCAGATTCATACGAGGTTTCCACTGGACAACACACTGGTCTGATTAACCCATTCTGACTGAGATCAGATTCTAAAAAAATGTCAGTCGTTCTTCAATTTTTCTAAAATAGCAGATCTACAAGCTCATAGCGCGCCACTCGGTGGCGCGCTATGAGCTTGTAGATCTGCTATTTTTCAATAGCTAAAGCATAACATGATGGCAACACCAAAATTGGTTCCTGTTCAGAATGGGTTAACCCTCGAGTTGTTGCAGAGTGCTTTGTTGGCGTGGCTGTATAAGCGACCAGTCAAACCCATAAACGGAACGTTTTACTTTGAGGTGCTCGGGACGTTGTTGACGTTAAAAATTTGACAGCCTGTGGTTATCCAGTGTTCTAAATACAGAAAACAACTTTCTTCTTCAGCATGGGCCGTGTTTCTATATCTCAGTGCTTCTCAAAGTTTTGTCATGTGAAGAAGGACCCCAAAAACTACAAGTAATTGGCCGCGGACCCCCATCTGAAAATATGTTGTTCCAGGGACCCCCGCCCAGAAGCAAAGATTTGAGTTTTGTTTTTTTTAAATAGCAGATGTAGATCTGCTATTTTTCAATAGCTAAAGTATAACATAATCCTTATAATAAAACACCAAAAGGGGTTCCCGTCCTGAATGGTTAAACTCATAGGTCAGATATAGATAGACGATAGATAGATAGTTCCTCGGCCAATACAACATAATTGGCCAAACGCACAGTCCAAGTCCATCCATCCATCCATCCATCCATCCATCTCAACCGCTTATCCCGAGACGGGTCACGGGGGCAACATTTTCCAGCAGAGAGATAACAGTCCATGAAGTAAGCAGAGGTTATTAACTAACTCTGCGGTGTGTAAGCCCAGTGGTTCTCAAACCTTTTTGGCTCAAGGTCACCACATAAGTTTTACATCCACGGCACCCTTGAATTACATTGGCACTTTATTGAGCCTTACATTTATATCATATATCATATTAACGGCAACGTAAATATGTAAATCTTTCCCCCTAAGATACAGCGAAAGATTGAGAGAAACTAGAGAGAAATGGTTTCCATTACTATACAGCTTGAAAATCAATTTAACGTGAACATTAAGGGTGTCTGCAGCTAAATGCCTGCACATTGTAAATTGTGAGAGAGAATGGGGAAGGGAACGGACACACTGATAGAAGCGGAGGGGTTACAGATGATGGCTGTGTGGACAGAGAAACGGACACACAGATAGAAACAGAGAGGTTACAGTCAGATGATGGCTGTGTGGACAGAGAAACGGACACACAGATAGAAACTGAGGGGTTACAGTCAGATGATGTCTGTGTGGACAGAGAAACGGACACACAGATAGAAACAGAGGGGTTACAGATGATGGCTGTGTGGACAGAGAAACGGACACACCGATAGAAAACTGAGGGGTTACAGTCAGATGATGGCTGTGTGGACAGAGAAAACGGACACACAGATAGAAACTGAGGGGTTACAGTCAGATGATGGCTGTGTGGACAGAGAAACGGACACACAGATAGAAACTGAGGGGGTTACAGTCAGATGATGTCTGTGTGGACAGAGAAACGGACACACAGATAGAAACAGAGGGGTTACAGATGATGGCTGTGTGGACAGAGAACGGACACACAGATAGAAACAGAGAGGTTACAGATGATGGCTGTGTGGACAGAGAAACGGACACACAGATAGAAACGGAGGTGTTACAGATGATGGCTGTGTGGACAGAGAAAACGGACACACAGATAGAATAACGGAGGGGTTACAGATGATGGCTGTGTGGAAAGCGACAGGAAAACAGATGAATCCATTTTAAATTGAACACAGGGGGACATCTATTTTCTTCATGTTCCACTGGAAACCCCCCCCCCCCCCACAAAAAAGAAGAATGAGATGAAAAGAAAGAATGAACATGAGGCGGAGGGTTAGGGTAAAAGAAAAATAACTCGCCGGTACAATTAAAAAAGATCACACATTCAGGCATTCTGGGATATTTCCTCTGTTGCTACCGCCGTTGCTCCGGACCTGTTCCCCTCCCTGAGAGTCCTTTATGAGTCACAGTCCACCTCACTGTGTGCGCCCCGGCCCAACGCCCTGGCCCAGCTCCCCGGCCCAACGCCCCGGCCCAGCGCCCCGGCCCACAGTCATACTGTACTGCTACAGTGTCATGCAGTCGTACTGTATGCTACAGTGTCACACGAAAGGAGCGAAAATAATGCTCACCCGCAGGCTCAGAATTATTTTATTTTACGATAGAAATACTATACTACTAATATTAATTTTGGGGAACAAAGAAAACTATTGCTACAGTAGATCAGGGGGTTCCCAACCCGTGGGTCGCGACCCATCGTGGGGTCACCAAATTATTCTGGGGGGTCCCCAAATTATAAAAAAAGAACAATAAAAAAAAAACTTAAAAATGTATTTTTACAACTGAATGGCTGGAAAATGGAAATGTAGGGGTCACGAGCCAAAACGTTGAGAACCCCTGCAGTAGATGATATTTGAAATTATGATTATTGGTCATATTTGGAGGAGCCACATTCAATTGTTTTGGCTGCTGTGTGTGAAACATTCACCCACACTACTCTAATTGTACTGGAGCGCCAGGGAGTGAATCTTCTTTACAATACAAACAGCACTCAACATGACGGCTCAGTTACCTCCACCAGAGTGGCTGTTTGAGGAGGCCATTCTTAAACCATTCTGAACGGGAACCCATTTTGGTGTTAGCATCATGTTGTGCTTTAGCTATTGAAAAATAGCAGATCTACAAGCTCATAGCGCGCCACCGAGTGGCGCGCTATGAGCTTGTAGATCTGCTATTTTTGAAAAATCGAAGAACGACTGACATTTTTAGAATCTGATCTCAGGTCAGAATGGGTTAATCAGACCAGTGTGTGTCCAGTGGAAACCTCGTTATGAATCTGATCTCAGGTCAGAATGGGTTAAACCATTTAGACCCGAGGCCCATTCTAAAAAGACAAAGGCTTCTAAAATCTAACCTAACCTAAATCTAAACCCAACAGTTTTTCTTAAAAACCATGTTTCTATGTCAGTCGTTCTCAACTTTTTTCATGTCAAGGACCCCCAGAAATTATCTGTATTTGGCTGCGGACCCCAACTGAAAATATGTTGTTCCAGGGACCCCCCCCAGAAACAAAAGATTTGAGTAAAAAATATAAAAATATATTATATATATATATATATATATTTGCACACGTTTTCACGACTTTTCTAAAATAGCAGATCGACCTACAAGCTCGCAGCGCGGCACTCAGTTAGCTATGAGCTTGTAGATCTGCCATTTTTCAAAAGCTAAAGTATAACATAATAATCCTAAAAAAACACCAAAAGGGGTTCCCGCCCAGAATTGGTTAAAAGCTGCCATGGCTGCTCGTAACGATGTCCCACGCTACACTTAACCAACCCTGAAACCGTTCAAGAGCTCCTTTCAATCAAATCACAAGAAGAGGAACACACGCAAACACACCACGGTGACGACGCCACCACGTTAGATCACATATCAAACAAGGCATATTAGATGCTATGCACACACACACACACACACACACACACACACACACACAGTCTCACACACACACACACACACACACACACAGTCTCTCTCTCACACACACACACACACACACACACACACACACACGTTTGTATGTTTGTACCCTTTCTCCTAACAGTATTATATTTTAGAATAACTCTTTCTCCTAACAGTATTATATTTTAGAACAACCCTTTCTCCTAACAGTATCATATTTTAGAACAACCCTTTCTCCTAACACTATCATATTATATTTCTCCTAACAGTATCATATTATATTTCTCCTAACACTATCATATTATATTTCTCCTAACAGTATCATATTATATTTCTCCTAACAATATTATATTTTATCAGGTGGAAACCTCATTATGTCCATGATAAAAACAGCGGCTCTACAAGTGTGACGCTGTAGTATAACCAAGTAGTGGCGTTAATTAATGAAAGATTAATATATATATTATATATATATATACACATACGTATACATACACACACACACAGTGGGGAATAATTCATTATACACACACACACACACACACACACACACACACACACACACACACACGGAGGCCAACAGGGTCAATCTGCGTGTCATTGGAGCAGCTTTGCACCTAGCGGGGTGTCTGCACGCGCGTGTGGGTGCGCGCGTGTGTGTGTGTGTGTGTGTGTGTGTGTGACAGAGAGAGAGAGAGAGACAGGGGTCAACGGGGTCAACGGGGGCCCTGGTCAGAGGAGAAATTAATGGAGCGTTGGGGCCAGGAGGTGTCAGCCACGCTGGGAGGAGGCCCTGTAATAACCAGCTGCTGCTACTGCATAACACCACCACACACACACACACACACACACACAGTCACACACACACACACAGAGTTGGGTGTATTAAGAAATGACCCCCCCCCCCCTCCCCATATACTATTAAATATATGGTCTGGGTTATTTTATTTACTCGCAGATTGGATTTCTTTTTTTCTTTCCCCGGCGACAATAAAGTCAAACTGTGATTGGGTGAAGTCAGGTCAGATGTTACAGAGCTGTAGTTTAAATTACAACACAGTAAAACAATGATATAATACGGTAGATGAAATGAGGACGATGTCTTCTAAATCCTAACAGTTTGTACTATAATATGTGATATAGGTCGTCAGTGTTGGTGCTCAACCATTTTCATGTCAAGGACCCTTCAGAAGTATCTGTATTTGGCTGCGGACCCCCATCTGAAAATATGTTGTTCCAGGGACCCCCCCCCCCCACCAGAAGCAAATATTTGAGTTAAAAACGTTCTGATTTGCGCCACATTTTCACGTTTTTTTCAAAAGTATAGCAGATCATAGCGCGGCACCCGGTGCTACTTTTCAGGACAAAAAAAATAGCGGAACGACAACCTCAAAAAACGTCGCTTCACTCCGAGCTTTGAGCTTGTAGATCTGCTACTTTTTGGTGCTTTTCGTGTGACTCTGTTGTATGATCAAGTTTGCTGCCCCAACCCTGTGGAATGCCCTCCCTAAGGCACTCAGAGATGCCCCCACCCTTCAAACCTTCAAATCCACCCTCAAAACCCACCTCTTCAAAATTGCCTTCCCTAGCTAACCCTTTTCACTGTCTTTTAATGTTCTTTAGCTTTTAGTGTTATTTTTCCTTTTTCTATTAAAGATGTTTTTAATTTGTTGTTACCTCTGTAAAGCCCCCCCATGTAAAGCGTCTTTGGGTACTCAGAAAAGTTCTATATAAGTTTGAGATATTATTATTATTATTAAGTATGGAGTTGAAAGGAGAGTAAAAAAGGAAAAAAAACAATAGCTGGCACTGCCGTGAGGGCAATTTTGGTTAAATATCACTGGCAGTAAATTAGTTCATTTATGGAATAAAACTATGAAATATGCCTGACAGCAACAATATATATTATTTTTGAGGGGCGCTAGCCCCTCCTATATACAGCTATTTTGTCCTGAATTCTTGTCACATTTACCATTGACAATGAAAGGAACATTTACGTCATACATTCACGTCATACGTCATCGGCTTTCCATTGACAAAGAATGGAGATATCGTCATCAAATCGACATTACGTTACGTCATGATGATGTATATACGATGATAAGAACGCCCCTCACTTACAAATAATAATCTCGTGATGCAATAACGCGTCATGAGCTCGTCGTACAAACGGCCATTTTTTGGCTCATTTGTTGCATGACGGAGTCTAATAAAGGGCTTAACCCATTCTGAACGGGAACCCCATTTTGGTGTTTAGCATCATGTTATGCTTTAGCTATTGAAAAATAGCAGATCTACAAGCTCATAGCGCGCCACCGAGTGGCGCGCTACGAGCTTGTAGGTCTGCTATTTTTGAAAAATCGAAGAACGACTGACATTTTTTTTAGAATCTGATCTCAGGTCAGAATGGATTAATCAGACCAGTGTGTGTGTCCAGTGGAAACCTCGTATGAATCTGATCTCAGGTCAGAATGGGTTAAATAAGTGGTTAACCAGAGCCTGGAGTGTATCTCTGTGTGTGAGTCAGAACACTGGCCTGCAGCCCGCCGACTCTATCAGCAGCAGCAGCAGCAATAAGACCAACCTGGAAACCCTCAGCATTAACCCATTCTGACCTGAGATCAGATTCATACGAGGTTTCCACTTTCCACTGGACAACACACTGGTCTGATGAACCCATTCTGACCTGAGATCAGATTCTAAAAAATGTCAGTCGTTCTTCGATTTTTCAAAAAATAGCAGACCTACAAGCTCGTAGCGCGCCACTCGGTGGCGCGCTATGAGCTTGTAGATCTGCTATTTTTCAATAGCTAAAAGCATAACATGATGCATGGGTTCAACATGGGTTCCCGTTCAGAATGGGTTAATTACTGTTGATAGCCAAGGAAAATAAATGTAATTAGATCAGAGAGAGAGAGAGAGAGCAGAACTATTTATAGCGAGCGAGCGAGCGAGCGAGCGAAGGGGCCCGTCTTAATGATCCGACTGCAGCTTATTTAGAGCTCTATTGATTTCCTCGTTAAAAAATACGGCTCAATTAAAGATACAACTGATTAAAAAGCCGCTACAAATTGCAGCGCTGCGGGACTCGCCGCGAGTAACAACAGTAGCAGCGGTAGCAGTTAAGAGAGGGTAGAATGGATCTGCCTGTCTGTCTGTCTGTCTGTCTGCCTGCCTGTCTGTCTGTCTGCCTGTCTGCCTGCCTGCCTGCCTGCCTGTCTGCCTGCCTGCCTGTCTGTCTGTCTGTCTGTCTGTCTGTCTGTCTGTCTGTCTGCCTGCCTGCCTGCCTGCCTGCCTGTCTGTCTGCCTGCCTGCCTGTCTGCCTGTCTGCCTGTCTGCCTGTCTGTCTCCTCTTTCCCTCCATGTGAGCAGTGGGAAATGAAGTAATGCCAGAATGAGTGTTTTTTCCCCTCCATGTGAAAACTGATATTTCTCTCAACTGTCTACTGTGATTATATACGTATGGATTCTCACAGCAAACACGAGGGGTGCTGCTAATGGTTAGAAACATGAAATAATCATTTGCTCTATAAATAAAGACGATGTGCTTTTAATCTGGTCTAATTTGTATGTATTAATCATTCATGTGTGTGTGTGTGTGTGTGTGTGTGTACGCGTTCACACATGTGTGCTTTGCCCGCGCAACAACTGATGTATTATTTACAGCGGGGGGAAAAAGGTCATAGTTTTCATGACAGTTATAACCATGATTAAATTGAACATGTCAATGAGAATGTCGCGATCTGTGTGTTTACTGTACATACACGTTAACATAATTAATGCCATAAGCCAACAATAACATTATCAACAAAGCGTGCACGCACACACGCACAAGCACACACACACACACACACACACACACACACACACACACACAGACACAGACACAGACACAGACACAGACACAGACACACCTGACCTCTAAACACTGGAAGTGCACCAGTACGTTGAACAAACAAATCAACAGCACCTGTTAAACACACGCAACAGCTCTTTTTGCATCCAAATACAACCTGGTCATCTAAATACAACCTTTTTTTTTATGTTAAAAAGATATCAGATGTACAAGCTGGCAGCGTTGCACGAAGTGAAGAGCTGTGAGTTTGTATGTCTGCTATGTCTTAATAGCCAAACGTATAAAATATGGATGATGCGGTTAGAATGAGCGTGATGCCGTATTAAACACGGTTCGCTTGGGACTGCTGCACTGGTATCTAGAGTCTAGAGACAAAGGTTCATAACTTGTAGATGCGTTAAACATGGTTCGCTTGGGACTGCTGCACTGGTATCTAGAGTCTAGAGACAAAGGTTCATAACTTGTAGATGCGTTAAACATGGTTCGCTTGGGACTGCTACACTGGTATCTAGAGTCTAGACAAAGGTTCATAACTTGTAGATGCGTTAAACATGGTTCGCTTGGGACTGCTGCACTGGTATCTAGAGTCTAGAGACTCTAGACAAAGGTTCAGAACTTGTAGATGCGTTAAAGTGTTTGAGAGAAAAAACTGCCAGCCGGTGCACTTCTGGTTATATGTTACATTTCACATTATTCATGTTGTATCTTATTAGATACACAAACAAGATAACCAGCCATCAAAAACCTTTCCGATTCTGTAAATATTGGCATTCAGCCACTGAAAAAAAAAAAACCAAAACATAACCAGTCGATGACTATTTGAAAGAGAACGTACAGTAAAGTCTGGAGCAGAGGAGAACGTATACAGTAAAGTCTGGAGCAGAGGAGAACGTACAATAAAGTCTGGAGCAGAGGAGAACGTATACAGTAAAGTCTGGAGCAGAGGAGAACGTATACAGTAAAGTCTGGAGCAGAGGAGAACGTATACAGTAAAGACTGGAGCAGAGGAGAACGTATACAGTAAAGTCTGGAGCAGAGGAGAACGTATACAGTAAAGTCTGGAGCAGAGGAGAACGTACAATAAAGTCTGGAGCAGAGGAGAACGTACAGTAAAGTCTGGAGCAGAGGAGAACGTATACAGTAAAGTCTGGAGCAGAGGAGAACGTATACAGTAAAGTCTGGAGCAGAGGAGAACGTATACAGTAAAGTCTGGAGCAGAGGAGAACGTACAGTAAAGTCTGGAGCAGAGGAGAACGTACAATAAAGTCTGGAGCAGAGGAGAACGTACAGTAAAGTCTGGAGCAGAGGAGAACGTATACAGTAAAGTCTGGAGCAGAGGAGAACGTACAGTAAAGTCTGGAGCAGAGGAGAACGTATACAGTAAAGTCTGGAGCAGAGGAGAACGTATACAGTAAAGTCTGGAGCAGAGGAGAACGTATACAGTAAAGTCTGGAGCAGAGGAGAACGTATACAGTAAAGTCTGGAGCAGAGGAGAACGTATACAATAAAGTCTGGAGCAGAGGAGAACGTATACAGTAAAGTCTGGAGCAGAGGAGAACGTATACAATAAAGTCTGGAGCAGAGGAGAACGTATACAGTAAAGTCTGGAGCAGAGGAGAACGTACAGTAGATATCATAGGAGAACATACAGTAGATATCATGGAAAGCCCTTCATTGTTCCGTGGTTATTTAAGGGAAACGAGAAGCCAAAGCTGTGGAAACCAACGTCAACTCTGATCAAGTCTAACGACAACGGCTGCTGCAGTGAACACGGAACAAAGTGGAAAGTTGAGCAGTATTTGGGTCGGTTGGTTGTGGCAGCAGGCAGATCACTCTCCCTGTGTCACCACCCATCTCTCAGAGAGACAGAGAGAGAGAGAGAGAGAGAGAGAGAGAGAGAGAGATTTCTCTGTCTATTTCTCTCTCTCTCTCTCTCCCTCTACCCCCTGACACGGTGGAGGCAGATGGCGGCCCACCCTAGAGTCGGGTTCTGCCTGACGTTCCTTCCTAAAGGGGAGTTTTTCGTTACCATTGTCGCAATATTGCTGCTCTGGGTGGATCTCTGTTGGTTGTAAAGTGTCTTGAGACAACTTGTTGTGATTTGACACTAATAAAATTGAATTGAAAAAAATCACACCTGTGTGAACCAAGTGGTGCAACTCCCCCCCCCCTCTCTCTCTCTCTCTCTCATTAGAGACACAGCACTACCCCTCTCTCTGTTTCTGGCGCCCCCTACTGGTATAAATAAGTAACATACTCGTGCTCATTGACGTACACACGTACACAAACAGGTACATGGACATTGCGAGCTGGTTGTAGAAGTGGTTGCACCACTTAAAAAGAGAGAGAGAGAGATAGAGAGACAGAGAGTGATAGAGAGATTCCTGTGTTCATGCACGTGTGAATGGAGATGCAAGTACGGTGTGTGTGTGTGTGTGTGTGTGTGTGTGTGTGGGCGTACCTGCAGAGAGTTGAGCAGGATGAAGATGTAGGCCATGACGATGGAGAACGGCACTAGAACTCCACACAGCCAGGTCAGACCCAGGATGGGTAGCAACACCAGCACCGCCTTGACTGCAGCCCTATGCGCACACACACACACACACACACACACACACACACACACACACACACACACACACACACACACACACACACACACACACACACACACACACACACACACACACACACACACACACACACACACAGTGAGATAATATTATAGCTGTGAGGACAGCAGGGAAAAAGGTTTAACCACTAAATACACAAGCTTGTTGATCTGCCATTAAAAAAAAGAAAAAAATTGAAATGTTTCGATGTTTTTGCAATGACACAAATCTTTTTTTTGTGGGGGGTCCGTGGCCAAATGCATATTAATATCGGGCAGTGTTCCAATACTGGTATCGGTGTCGGGACATCACTAGTTCTGATTCTGATATAGATATAGAACCACTACCAGGTCTGTAGTGGTTTAGGGTCCTGCCAGGACCAGACCTGTAGTGGTTTAGGGTCCTGCCAGGACCAGGTCTGTAGTGGTTTAGGGTCCTGTCAGGACCAGGTCTGTAGTGGTTTAGGGTCCTGCCAGGACCAGGTCCTGTAGTGGTTTTGGCGGAGCGCGGGTCGTTCCAAGCACAACAGCGGGATGGGTCGGGGGAGCTGGTGAGACTCACTCAGTGACAACGTCCACCTCACCCCTTAATTCTGTCTAAAATGGAATTAGACTCCCGCTCAGGTGACCACTAAACCTCACCAGCTGTGTGTGTGTGTGTGTGTGTGTGTGTGTGTGTGTGTGTGTGTGGGGTGACTGAGGCAGATACAGGGTCGGTGGGCCCTAGTTTATTCAGCGGAGGAATGTGTTTGAGTTTCGGGGGTGTGCTGCGAACGCTCAAGGCCTGCATTGATATCCTTCCTATAAATAAAACGCAACCAGGAACAAGTGTGTGCGTGTGTATGTCTGTGTGTATGTATGTCTGTGTGTATGTATGTCTGTGTGTATGTATGTCTGTGTGTATGTCTGTGTGCGTGCGTGCGTGTGTGCGTGCTGAAGGTGAAGAGGTCAGATACATACTGTAGTATTTGAGACTACCTACAGTATACGAATATATAATCTGCTTTTAAACTGATAAACGTGCACACACTCAAAACGCACACACACACACACACACACACACACACACACACAAATGAGCTGCATTGACTTATGCAATTTTTTAAGCCTCTGTAATCAAAATTATTATTATGAATCAATATCGTACACTTTGCACATGTAATGTGTACACAGAAGGATTTACTCCAAACATTAGACGTGTCCAATGAAAATTATTTTGCTCTGAATAATATCAACCACAAAATAGGGACATGGTGTCCCTATTTTGTCCCTAACCCTCTAAGACCCAGCGTTGCTTTTTAGCAACAATTTTATTTGAATTAATTACTAAATTATTATTATTTTTTTCTGTTCTTTTTTCACCTAAACGTCATCAGTGATGTTCATTGCAATGCCATTGGTCATGATATTTGCATATAAACACCCCCCACAGAGGCTGAAATTCAAACAAATAAAAAAAGTTTGGACTCTTTTAACCTAAGACTTTTCACCTTTACCCTAATAAAAGTAGGTAAAATAATTGTATTATATGTTTTTTTGTGATCATTAGAATGTCTAGAACATGTTTTATTCATTATTGTGAAAGATATCCCCCAAATGTAAATTATTAATTTATTATATTATTATATAATTATTATACATTTTTCATCAAACTTTATTTTTTTATTTATTTTTATGTTTGAGCATAGGCAAAATTTTATTAAATACAAAAGCAAAAATAGTGTCACATTGCAATGTGAGCTTGTAGATCTTTTTTTTTTGCTATTCATCATGACAATTTCAAAGTATAAAGGGTGTAAGTGGTTAATAAATAATATTATTAATATTTAATCTATTTAATACACTCTGTATTGCTGTTGATGCCTGCCAAATCCAAGCTAAAAGCATGCTACTTGTCTGGATGGCTGCTCACACAGGGACAGGTCAGCCTGTCAAAAGAGGTCAAATAGCACCCCCTAGTGGCGGTTACCTGATCTGCTCGTATGCTTGTTCTGCAGGGCTGGTGCCCATGGCCAACATGATGGACCTCCTCTTAGCTGTGGAGATGGTGATGATTACTACTCTGCTCAGAACCATGATGTTCACCTGGAGGGGAGGGGAGGAGAGGAGAGGAGAGGAGAGGAGAGGAGAGGAGAGGAGAGGAGAGGAGAGGAGAGGAGAGGAGAGGAGAGGAGGAGAGGAGGAGAGGAGAGGAGAGGAGAGTTACCGTCGTCTGCAATGTTTGTGTTTACACAAACACTCAAAATTGTCCATTCATTGTCAATGGCATTTAATGTTTGCGTTAGGACAAAATTTGGGTTACACACACACCAAAATCTGGACATGGGAGCGGCTATCACCCCTCACAAAAGTCAGCCCAGCTCCTAGACATCAGTTATATCTAACGTGTTTTATAATCACTTTCTTTTCGATGTGAACAGTACACAATCTAAACAGGCTGGTATCGCTTCTGTCTCTCAGGTGTCATGGAATGTGGCCAGACAGGAAAGCATGGACAGTCTCGCGATAGTTGGCACGTTCAGAAAGTACGCACGCCTCTATAACATTACAAAGTGCACACATCGAAAAACAAATATCAGAAGCGATTACTTTACAAAAGGTCTCAATCAATCAGAAAAAAGTGTTTGTTCATAAGCTGGGGCGGGCTCTCCTTGGGCTGTATTTTGCGTGTCTTAAGTACCAGGTCTTATTCCCTAACTTGAGTAAACTAAAGACCTGGAGGCGTGACCAATGCTCTTTGGCCACTCAGAATAGCCAAATGGCATTGATCACGCCTCCAGGTCTTTAGTTTACTCAAGTTAGGGAATAAGACCTGGTACTTAAGACACGCAAAATACAGCCCCTTGAATCCAATATATTCCACCAAACTGCTGGGTGCAGGTTGGCTCCCATGGTGCGACCGATCTGCCGGCCTGGAATTGCATGGTAGCGAAAGTTGAGTGCCGTGAGGATTGGAAATAAACTGCGCTCCCTGCCAATGTACCCCACCCCCCCCCCCCCCCGACCTGAACTGAACACATGATGTAACTGAACTTTTGAAATGCATAACAGCATTGTTTTTTCTTTATGTTTGTCTGTCTTAATGTTATGTTTTAGATTTTCTCTTTTCATGATGGGTTTTAAGATGGTTTGATGGTTTTCTGTTGCACTTCAAGTGCCTGTCACACAGGCTGAAAATAAAATGGCTCAATTAAATGAAATGAAAGCCGTTGTTGTGGGTTGTTCCTTTTTTTTTTTATTAGGACCAAGATGTACCGGTTCCGCTACGCAAAACTTGCCACCGGTCATTAACGCTATACTGCCCTCAGACGAGAGACTAGAGACTAGCAGAGTTGGGAAAGTGATGATGATGATGATGATGATGATAAGGATGATGATGACGACTGACCATGATGATGAAGATGACGGGCCCGGCGAAGCCCCAGATGACTCCGTTCTGCACGCTCAGCCAACAGTGACCGTCTGCGGCGTAACTGCCAGACGCTGAGGCCAAGGTGATGGTCACTATTAACACTGGTAGACCTGGACCAGAGAGAGAGAGAGAGAGAGAGAGAGAGAGAGAGAGGTGAAAGGGGAAGAAAGAAGTACCACTGTCAAGTGTCAATCATTCACCACTAGTACTTTGGCTGTGTGCGTGTACGTGCGTGCATGCGTGTGTGTGCATGCATGCATGCGTGCGTCCTGTCACAGCCCCTCGTCCTGTCCATGACATCATGGAGTCCATGGACACTTGGAAAACCTGAAATATCTAAAAACACATATTGCCCACATAAAAACCCCCAGTGTTTCTTGTCTCCCAAACATCATTAAAATAAGATCTGGTTGCAAAAGGGGTGAAGTGTCCCTGTAATAGTGTAATACCCTCACAGATAGTTATTCTGGTGGAACCAGTGTGCCTATAGAAGGCTGGGTGTTGGCCACACTCCGGCCTCTCTTCCCCAAGATGACAGTGGCAACCTTTTGGTTCTCCTCTCAATTTGGTTTTGGTTATAGACGACAACCAACGATTTGATAATATGGCCTACTTGATAATATTACACACAGCGTCACACAAAGATCCGAAAGCTAGAAAGCACGGCTCAAAGCAACACGTGTCGTCGAGCTAGTCGATCTGCTACTTTTGCCGTTTTTGAGGTGTCCTCGTCGTGTCTCGTTCCCTCTCGTCAGCGCCACCAGAGGGCTCCACAGCAGCACATTCTCTGCACATACGCGGCCAAGAGGCGGCAAGAAAGATCCTAGAGCATTCTAGCCGACGGGGCAACGGTCCGCTCCGCAGCGGGGGGACCGTCGCTGCGATGCGATAAAGCGATGGTCCGACATGCGCTGCTCCCGTGCTTGCGGTTAGGGTTAGGTTAGGATTGAGGTTTCGGATCAATATGCTGTCGGGAAAAAAGACCTGCACCCATAGTAAATGCGATCTGCTGTCGCAATTCAAACTCTAGACGGGTCTGCCCCAAAGTTATTAGTGCAGCCGACAGCCGGCGAAAACTAGAGTTCTCAACAGGCCCCCGAAAATGAAGGCCCGGCCCTCATCAAACCCTTTACACTCAAGAGAATGTCCCCGCTACCACCCTTAGATCTCCATATATTGAGCTGACCCGTTCTGACATTCCATTATGTAGATCTGACCTCATCAAACCCTTTGGCGTCTTACTGGTAGAACTTCATGTGGGCAGTCCTTACCCCAGCCTATCAGGTAGTAGTAATACTTCATGTGGGCGGTGCTTACCCCAGCCTATCAGGTAGTAGTATACTCCATGTGGGCGGTGCTTACCCCAGCCTATCAGGTGGTAGTATACTTCATGTGGGCGGTGCTTACCCCAGCCTATCAGGTAGTAGTATACTTCATGTGGGCGGTGCTTACCCCAGCCTATCAGGTGGTAGTATACTTCATGTGGGCGGTGCTTACCCCAGCCTATCAGGTAGTAGTATACTTCATGTGGGCGGTGCTTGCCCCAGCCTATCAGGTAGTAGTATACTTCATGTGGGCGGTGCTTACCCCAGCCTATCAGGTAGTAGTATACTTAATGTGGGCGGTGCTTGCCCCAGCCTATCAGGTAGTAGTATACTCCATGTGGGCGGTGCTTACCCCAGCCTATCAGGTAGTAGTATACTTCATGTGGGCGGTGCTTACCCCAGCCTATCAGGTAGTAGTATACTTCATGTGGGCGGTGCTTACCCCAGCCTATCAGGTAGTAGTATACTTCATGTGGGCGGTGCTTACCCCAGCCTATCAGGTAGTAGTATACTTCATGTGGGCGGTGCTTACCCCAGCCTATCAGGTAGTAGTTTACTTCATGTGGGCGGTGCTTACCCCAGCCTATCAGGTAGTAGTACTTCATGTGGGCGGTGCTTACCCCAGCCTATCAGGTAGTAGTACTTCATGTGGCGGTCCTCGCTGAGGTTGACGGTGACCACCTTGCTCCAGAGCAGCAGACCCTCCACCAGCATCCAGCTGAACGCCGCCATGAAGAACAGATGGAGCAGAGCGGCTACCAGCGTGCACGCCACCTGATGCACGCACGCACACACACACACACACACACACACACACACCCACACACAGGGGTTATGAAGGAAAACACAACAACAACAACATCATGCTGGCCAGTCACCACATCCTGACATGACCCTGGGGTCAGAGGTCAGGGGTCATGACAACGTCCAGACCACTGAGTGACAGGTCCATGTGTGTGTGTGTGTGTGTGCGTGCGTGCGTGTGACGGATGTGACATTAGTGGTCACTGATGTCACATGCACAGCTTCCAAAGCACATTAGTTTTTACTGGTGGGCCCGCACCACCACCACCACTACTATAGCTCACTACTGTCCCAGTTCCATTAGGATGACTATTGACAAGCCATCGGACGCACTGGGACACAGACGGAGGAACGCTTCAATCCAGGATTGTAGGAGAATACAGGGCAAAACACTAAGATTATAATGAAAATATGTTCATGTAGAATAAAATGTCATGGTACTTTTTTTTCTTCTTCTTCTTTAAAACCTTAAAATACCAATAAAAATGAGCTTAAAGTTAGTTTCATCACACGATTGATTGATTTATTGATCACTAGAATTTCCTAGTTACATTGCAGCGCAATATGGAAAGAAGGAAATTGCGTTGACAGAGTTGACAGACTCCACTTCATGTTTCAGCTGTGTTTTTAAACTCAGTAGTGTGCCCTGCACATGTAGTAACGGATGGGTTATAAATTATTATAATAACAGAAAGTGTTTTTTATTTCTCATAAATACGCAAACATGGTGAAACAACTACAGTCACAGAGAGCAGTGCCAAGGTAGCTGCTGCCTGCTAACGATGCAAACAACAGCCTTGCCTGTCGTGTGTGTGTGTGTGTGTGTGTGGGGGGGGATAGCACTAATTTTCGACATTTTACTGTGTCATAAATATTTACATCTGTAGCCTATATTGTGATTACATTTGACCGTACATTTGACTCTTGTGTTATATTCTTGTGAAATATTCAGTAAAGTATTGTGGTGAAATATTCACCCCAAGTTGATAAGATATGCAGAGAATATAATACCAAGAAGCCCCAGTTTGAAATGCATTAGGCCACAGACCCCCATTTGATACCATTTGCTCTCTGGGAAAATCAGGGTCCATTTGGTTCCATTTGTATGCTCTTGGAGTATGATGACTGTGCTAACAGTATTATCATAAAATATGTCTCAGTTTGAAGATTCAAAAAAACATATTTCATATGTGTGAGCTTGTGAAGTAGAACGTTCAACCTAGAGACAGTGTTGCCAAGTCTGATCATTATAAGCTACTTTGGACTTGTTTATCTATTGGTAGTCCTTGACATGGAAATGTTTGAGTTCCACTGCTCTGAAACAACATTAGACAACAAAGTTTGACAGTCAACACTATAATTGATTATTTTAAGACTAATTTCCGGACCATTTCTGATTTACCTACTTTGAACTGGACTATTAACATTTTTATAGACCTGGTTGCTTGTTTCACTCTCACATCCACGATATGTGGCAACCCTGGTCCCTGGTTTGTTTTGGTTTGCGTGTGGACAGTGGATGTTTTTTTGTGTTGCTTTAGCATCTTTAGCACAGTAGCTATCAGAGGCTGCAGCAGCTGCTGCTGTCATGAAAACGCAAGTTTCTGTCCCAGAAGCTCACGTTAGGTCTGCGCACACTGTACGTTGCTATCTATCGCTATGGCAACCTGTCATCAAATGCTGCTAACGTTGTGATCAGCACTGTTAGCATGTGTGCTATCAGGCAAAAGCTGAGATAGATATAAAACTACTGGCCAAAATGTCATACAAAACACAACACCTAAAATCGGAATGTGATTGTGACCTACAGACCATCATGATTTGCTTGCTGGACCTATAATTAATTTATTTGCATTAAATTGCCACTCGCCCATATAAATAAAAAGCAAGATGGCTGCCGATTGCGAGCGGAGAGACAGAGAGTAGTGACGTGTGAGCCGGGGGCGGGCCTCTGACAACAGCATGAACACAGGGCAGTGTTGCCAGGTTTGCGAATTGTAAGCGAGTTGTAGTGTGTGTAAGTAGGCTGGTTAAAAGGCCTTGTTTCTGCCCGTGTTGGGGCATGTCGTGTCGACCAGTTTCTGTCCACCGCTTTGGCACGTGACCAACTTAAGAATTGTTAAATTAGATTAAAATAAACATGCTAATGCAAATGCAAGTATAAGTGGTCAGATCTGTTGGGAAATTCGGGTTAGTAAATGTGGGCTACCAACTAGGGGCACTGAGGGAACGGTTAGTGTCTTGCTCAAGGATACTTGCACATGCAGTCAGGAGGAGCTTGTACAGTGCAGTACAGTACAGTACAGCACCACTGACATGGTTGCGAACGCAGTGAGCACTTACTATGAGACCTAGCAGATCATGTCTGTCTGTCTGTCTGTGTGTCTGTCCCGCTATCCAAATATGGAGTGTGTTGCATCAGCAATCACTCAGCTCCATATATGGGCACAAAAGGGGCCAGGTCCACATATACAGTAACAGCGGAACAGACACACAGACAGACAGACAGACAGACATGATCTGCAGGGTCTCAGCTGCGTTCGCTTCCCGCGTTTGCGCGTCTTACTGGTACTGTACTTTGAAAGGGTCATATCTTCTTCAAATATTTTCCAATTTAAATGAACAATACATCATAATGAAAGCGTACATTCTGCAGTTTCATAATATATAAAAAAATAAATAAATAAAAATGACCATGGCCCCCTTGTGTCTCAAACCACTGTGTTCGGTCACATTATGAGTAAGTGCGAAGCGAACTAGAGCAGTATAGCATGTTGGCAGGTTGAGATTGGAGTAGCAGACAGACAGCAGGTTGAGATTGGAGTAACAGACAGCAGGTTGAGATTGGAGTAACAGACAGCAGGTTGAGATTGGAGTAGCAGACACAGCAGGTTGAGATTGGAGTAACAGACAGCATGTTGAGATTGGAGTAGCAGACACAGCAGGTTGAGATTGGAGTAACAGACAGCAGGTTGAGATTGGAGTAACAGACAGCAGGTTGAGATTGGAGTAGCAGACACAGCAGGTTGAGATTGGAGTAACAGACAGCAGGTTGAGATTGGAGTAGCAGACAGCAGGTTGAGATTGGAGTAACAGACAGCAGGTTGAGATTGGAGTAGCAGACACAGAAGGTTGAGATTGGAGTAACAGACAGCAGGTTGAGATTGGAGTAGCAGACACAGCAGGTTGAGATTGGAGTAGCAGACAGCAGGTTGAGATTGGAGTAACAGACAGCAGGTTGAGATTGGAGTAGCAGACACAGCAGGTTGAGATTGGAGTAACAGACACAGCAGGTTGAGATTGGAGTAACAGACAGCAGGTTGAGATTGGAGTAACAGACAGCAGGTTGAGATTGGAGTAACAGACAGCAGGTTGAGATTGGAGTAGCAGACAGACAGCAGGTTGAGATTGGAGTAACAGACAGCAGGTTGAGATTGGAGTAACAGACAGCAGGTTGAGATTGGAGTAACAGACAGCAGGTTGAGATTGGAGTAGCAGACAGCAGGTTGAGATTGGAGTAGCAGACACAGCAGGTTGAGATTGGAGTAACAGACACAGCAGGTTGAGATTGGAGTAACAGACACAGCAGGTTGAGATTGGAGTAACAGACACAGCAGGTTGACGTTTGGTACCTTGTTGTGGACAGCTGACCCACTGCAGAGCAGCAGCACCTGGGCCAGGGTGAGGGCCACAAACAGGTTCCGATGGATGGAGGTGCGGTCCGATTTAGGGATGCTGCGAGGAACAAAAAAAACAAACCAAAAAAACATCTTAAAGGGATTGTGACATAAAAAAAAAGGTTTTGGAATTGTTCTTATTTTTTTTAGGTTTTCTAATCTCAATTGCACCCAAAAAACATGAACTTTTAACATTCAGTAGATTTTCTGTGATCTGGGGTTTTCTGGCTCAAACAGGTGCTCTGATTTGCCGTCAGTTTGTGATGTAAGAGCCTGCAAATCCCATACATGTCAATGTATGATTTGCCAGCAGATGTCACTGTTTTCACTGTGTTGCCTGTTTTCATTGTAGCTCAAAAGGCTTCCAAACCCCAAAGAAAACTTCAGACCACAGGAAATCCACTGAATGTTCAAAGTTCAGGTTTTTTGGGTGTAATTGAGGTCATAAAACCTAAAAGAAAAAAGAAAAACGAAAATAAATGAAAATTAATGTCATAAAACCTTTAATTCAAATGTCAATGGAGTCGCCGGCGGACATGCTGTGCCGCGCGGTATCCGATATGTCAGGCGGTGCAACGGCGTATACATGAGGCTCAAACTGTTCATTGAAGAGTTCCAGTATTTTGAACAGAGACCACGTCGTTCCTCTGTGTGTGTTTTTGAACCGTTTACAGCAGATTGAGCAGAGAGTTTTCAACCTTTTTTTTCATATCAAATTCCATTATCTATACGGCATTTCCAGCCTGATTTCGCTGCAGGGTTCAGTGATTTGTTTTGTCACGAAGTGATTTAAATGATACAACTTCCCATCGCATGACATTCATCCACAATAGCATTTCATTTATATTTATAAGTGTTAAACAAAAAGATTAAGTGGACGACGTGTAGCATTTCTTTATAATCATAAAGCTTTAAATAAGTGCATAATTGTCAAGTCTCCTGTTTGCGAACGCAGTGAGCACTTACTATGAGACCTAGCAGATCATGTCTGTCTGTCTGTGTGTGTGTCCGTGTGTCCCCCCTTTGTGCCCATAATTATATGGAGCTGAGTGATTTGTTTGTGATTGATGCAACACACTCCATATTTGGACGTATAGCTGCTTTGGGGACTCCTTATATGGTTATGGCTAAGTTAAAAACGTAACTTAAAAAAAACTTAACTTAAAAAAATAATAACTTAATTTAATTTAAAATACAATTAGAATGTATCGGTTTCAATTCCAGGCTCCAGTTTGGTCTTCTCATTTCATTGTGCCATTACCTGCTGTCTCCCTCCTGATTGGATTAGATTTTAGTTTTAGTCATTAGTCTCTTGAATAGTTTTCATTTAGTTTTAGTCAGATTTTAGTCACCTGGAATGTTTTAGTTAGTCTAGTTTTAGTCGACTAAATATTACGATTTTAGTCGACTAAATCTACAGGTGATTTAGTCGACTAAAATGTATTTTGGCAGGCCTTGATGCCGTCGTAATTACTGATTTTACATACAGTATGCTCAAAATAGTGTAAAATGACTTATACTGGATCTCTTGTCCACTAGTCCCTTCCTAACATTTTAGTCTAGTTTTTATTTGTTGACAAAATTGTCAGTATATTTAGTCTTATAGTTTTAGTCGTCGTAGCTTAGTTTCCATGTAGTTTTCGTCGGTGGAAAAAGGTAGTCGACGAACAAGTCCCCAAATTAGTGCAACTGGCTGCGCAACCCTAACCGCCAGGGGGCGCTGTTGCGCAGTAGCAATCAAGGAAGGATCCAAGGTAGATGAAAGATTCCTAGACAGAGTGGATTGAAAACTTGTTTTATTGAAAACTACAGAACAATGGGTTTTAAACGCTATGCGCAAAGATACCCAGACAAGTGGGGCAGCAGGGTAAGGGACCTTAGATTTAGCATACATGTTCAGAGCTATTCAAGGGCAGGGGGTTTTGGGCGAAGGACCAAGGGGCGTAAACACTAGGAACAAAACTGCACAAAAAAAGTACACAGTTCATGACACTGTGTTCCTTTTATGCCCATAAATGGGCATGCTGACTTGCCCATATTCATATATGGCGATCTCTGTACCTGTCAGTCCTTGTCTCTTAGTATATGGAGATTCCTGATGTCATCGGTATATATGCCCGTATATGGGCATACCCCTTTTGTGCCCATATATGGATCTCACTGATTTTGATTGCTGAGGCGTTGCTTGGGGTTAGAGTAACTCCGTTGGGAACTCCTTATATGGTTATGGCCGAGTCATGGTGACACGAGCAGAGCGACCAGGCTATTGTCCAGGTTAGTTGGAGGCCAGTGTCACTGATGTCAGAACTGTGACATCAGCGTGACAGTGTCTACAGTATCTATAAAAGAACAGTATCCATAAAAGAAGCTCGCACTGCAGACTCAGTGCTCTGTAAGTTACAGAAACACTCGCCTTCCAGCAGCGTTCGAGCTGAAGCATCTCCTCCATCCCAGAACGTCCACAATGCCTTCATCTGCCCTGACATTGATGCTCCTCCTCTTAGGCGCCGTGGCCTCCATGTCTCTTCCGGTCCAGAAGAGCATGGGCTCAGTGACCGGCCTGTATGGAGAGACCATCGTGGTGCCGTGTCCTTACCTCCTTCCACCGGGGGACACACTGGAAATGGTGACGTGGACACACGTCAACTTGAACAGTTTGGAAGGTAAATTGGTGATAAAATCCAACCTGACCGAAGCTGAGATTTTCGTCCCGCGGTTTAACATCTCTGGCGACTCCAGCCTCCTGATCAGCCAGGGAACGCTGACCGACCAGGGGGTCTACGTCTGCATGGTGCTGTCCGACAAATTACAGGTTTATTATCACAGCTCCGTGTCGGTCTACAAGAACCCGGCGCTCCCCGTCGTCGTCGACAAAGCAGAGTTCCTGGAGGAAGGCGCGCTGACGACGTTGGGAACGTGCGTGGCGAGGGACGCCCACCCCGCGGCCAGCATCACGTGGCAGAAGAACGGCCGGCCGTTGGTGTCCGACGAGACGCGCGTGGTCCTCACGTCCACCGTGGCGGTAGACTCCTCCACCGGTCTGTCCACCACGTCCTCAACTCTCCAGTACGAGGCCACCAGGCAGGACGTCGACGCACGTTTCTCCTGCCTGTCCAGCCACCATGAGCTGGGCACGGTGCAGGAGTCTGAGACGTTGAGCGTTCCCGTCCACTACCCGTGCACTCCTCCGGGTGGGACCAGCCGGGCGACGCTGGAGACCACCTGTGTGCTGACGGTGCTGCTGGTCCTGGCGGGGGTGGCCGGTACCGTGACCGTGGTTTATTGTATATCTATCTATATTATAAATAAAAAGCAAAGAAACATAGCAAAACATCACTTCACAGGATCCTGGACACCACCCCCCTGTCCAGACGGACCCTAATATTATCCTTCCGAGATCCCGACAGCCCCCAGCTCAGACAACAACCCCAATGTACAGCTGACAGCCCCCCAGCTCAGACAACAACCCCAACGTACAGCTGACAGCCCCCCAGCTCAGACAGCAACCCCAATGTACAGCTGACAGCCCCCAGCTCAGACAGCAACCCCAATGTGCAGCTGACAGCCCCCCAGCTCAGACAACAACCCCAAT
Organism: Protomyctophum bolini; assembly: GCF_963924005.1. Taxonomy (NCBI): domain Eukaryota; kingdom Metazoa; phylum Chordata; class Actinopteri; order Myctophiformes; family Myctophidae; genus Protomyctophum; species Protomyctophum bolini. Next base: position 5,514,438 of record NC_137869.1, read on the forward strand.
GTACAGCTGACAGCCCCCCAGCTCAGACAACAACCCCAATGTACAGCTGACAGCCCCCCAGCTCAGACAGCAACCCCAATGTGCAGCTGACAGCCCCCCAGCTCAGACAACAACCCCAATGTACAGCTGACAGCCCCCCAGCTCAGACAACAACCCCAATGTGCAGCTGACAGCCCCCCAGCTCAGACAGCAACCCCAATGTACAGCTGACAGCCCCCCAGCTCAGACAGCAACCCCAATGTACAGCTGACAGCCCCCCAGCTCAGACAGCAACCCCAATGTGCAGCGTCAGAGTTATGTGGTTTCAAAGGACAGCTGCTCACCCATCACATGGCGGGCTGGGGCGCCTGATGGCCAACAGTAGCCTGATTGTCAGACTCCAAAGAAAGTGAGTGGGCGGGGTCAATGTCAGGAAACCAGGTTAACCCATTCTGACCTGAGATCAGATTCATACGAGGTTTCCACTGTACACACACACTGGTCTGATTAACCCATTCTGACCTGAGATCAGATTCTAAAAATGTCAGTCGTTCTTCGATTTAATTTTTTTTTGCAGACCTACAAGCTCGTAGCGCGCCACTCTATCCTGTTTGGATGACAATATTGCCTTTCTAACAGATTTTAATGTAAAAAAAACGGGGAAAAAAACGATTATTGATTATTCATTTTCATAATCGATTTCGGGTCCCATTAACGATAATCGATTAATCGATTAATCGGACCCATCCCTACTACTGCATCTACCAGAGCAGACGGAGAGGATCCTGGACACCACCCCCCTGTCCAGACGGACCCTAATATTATCCTTCCGAGATCCCGACAGCCCCGACAGCTCAGACAGCAACCCCAATGTACAGCTGACAGCCCCGACAGCTCAGACAGCAACCCCAATGTACAGCTGACAGCCCCCCAGCTCAGACAACAACCCCAATGTGCAGCTGACAGCCCCCCAGCTCAGACAACAACCCCAATGTGCAGCTGACAGCCCCCCAGCTCAGACAGCAACCCCAATGTACAGCTGACAGCCCCCCAGCTCAGACAACAACCCCAATGTGCAGCTGACAGCCCCCCAGCTCAGACAGCAACCCCAATGTACAGCTGACAGCCCCGACAGCTCAGACAACAACCCCAATGTACAGCTGACAGCCCCCCAGCTCAGACAACAACCCCAATGTACAGCTGACAGCCCCGACAGCTCAGACAGCAACCCCAATGTACAGCTGACAGCCCCCACAGCTCAGACAACAACCCCAATGTACAGCTGACAGCCCCCCAGCTCAGACAACAACCCCAATGTGCAGCTGACAGCCCCCCAGCTCAGACAACAACCCCAATGTACAGCTGACAGCCCCCAGCTCAGACAGCAACCCCAATGTACAGCTGACAGCCCCCCAGCTCAGACAGCAACCCCAATGTACAGCTGACAGCCCCCAGC
>NC_137869.1:5520872-5623372 GCF_963924005.1 Protomyctophum bolini
CGGCCTCAGATCTAAATGTTAATTAGAGTGAACGTGTTCATTTAACTGTGTGGAGGAGAAATGCAAAACAAGTGAATGCATCTGTACCCTCTGGTTTGTTTACAGTTACAGTGTGTGCACATGGCAGTGACACAGTCCTATGATTATATCATTTTGGGCGGGAACCCCTTTTAGGTGTTTTAAGCATTCTGTTATACACTTTAGCTATTGAAAAATAGCAGATCTACAAGCTCGTAGCGCGCCACCGAGTGGCGCGCTACGAGCTTGTAGGTCTGCTATCTATGACTATCACTGACATAGAAACATGAGGTATTTCAGAAAACTTGTCAGGATTTAGAACTTATTTTTTTTAAAGTTTTGACGTCAGGCCAAAATGGGTTATATCATTCAATCACTCCCGACAGCTCCAGTGGGGCTTCGTGGCTCGTGGGTCATACTTACATCAGGCTGAAATTCCAAAAAGCACAAACAGGCGTTAACCGCTGAGAATACTCCACCTAGAGACAGAAACACATGGTTTTACTCATTATAATTCTCTCTCTCTCTCTCTCTCTCTCTCTCTCTCTCTCGGACCCTGACCAGCCAAAAGCAACATGGATAAAAGCCAGCCAGAAAGGAAAAAACGCCCCACCGTAACCCCTCTGCCATTTCTGCAGAATGTAAACTACGGAGCGTTTGTCGGGTTAATGACATGCACGCTCTGTTTGGAACCACGTTGATGTAACTAACAACGGGCGAGAGGTCGTTGCCACAGTTCTTTTTTTTAATATAAATCTTTTTCCTCTCTCTCTGTTAACCGGGTTTCCAATCCCCAGCAGCAGCACGCGAGGATGGAGCACTTCTTCCATAACAATTTTACAATTTTAGGCATTCAGCAGACGCTCTTAATCCAGAGCGACTTACATTAAGCAAGAACAAAAAAGGCATGGGAATACATCACATAATATAAAATGCATTTATCATGAAACATGCGTTAAGCTAAGAACGTAAATAGAACATACCTATATAATGACACTATACATATATACTATACTATGCTATACATATGTACTATGAAGTGCTATGACTACATACAATGCAATTATTGTGCTGTCTACATGACATGCTACAAGTCTGTTTCAAATGTCTAAAAAGTGCTATCTAAGGGGGTAGGGTAAGTGCTATGGGCCATGATGGAGTCTGAAAAGGTGGAGATCCCGTGAAAAGTAGATTTGTCACCAGGCATAAAAAACATCTTTAACCCATTCTGAACGGGAACCCATTTTGGTGTTCGCATCATGTTATGCTTTAGCTATTGAAAAATAGCAGATCTACAAGCTCATAGCGCGCCACCGAGTGGCGCGCTACAAGCTTGTAGGTCTGCTATTTTTGAAAAATCGAAGAACGACTGACATTTTTAGAATCTGATCTCAGGTCAGAATGGGTTAATCAGACCAGTGTGTGTCCAGTGGAAACCTCGTATGAATCTGATCTCAGGTCAGAATGGGTTAAAAAAAAAGACAAAATGGGGGGAAAACAATAAAAATATAAAACAAGGACAGTCCATGGAGTGTCAATCACTCAGCAGGTTCGGAGCGGACCATGAGGGAGTGTTGTGTCACCCACATCTCCATCAACGGTCTGTCTGTCTGTCTGTCTGTCTGTCTATCATCAAGATTGCTGACAAAAACATAAATATCCCAGCTTGTAGTCAGCTGTCAGACATACTCTGGGCTGCCCTGATGGTTCAGATGGAGTTCTATGACTCAGACAGCTGATTCAGACCACTTGCTGCTGCTGCTGCTGTGCTTGGATAAATGGGAGAAAAGAGGCTGACATTATAACTGGGATAGTTCCTCCAGTCGTGATACGATACGGGGTCCAGGTTTGGGTCAGCCGACAACATCCACCAATCATCCATGACTTGTTGTCTTGAAATAAAGCAGATCCCCCCCCCCCCCCCACTAGTATATCCAGATTAATGACATCTGATTCAAGAAACTCTCCAGAAAGATACATTACGGCAGGAGACCATGGGAAACCATGGCTACAATTTAAATGTATGGAAACAACTGTATTACTTAATTACCGCCATAGAAATGTGACCTGTTCAGGTGGATTTCACTGAGACTATACACAGTTACTGTATGTGTTATAGTAAAAAATATATATTCATAGTTTTACAAGGATGGAAATGAACCAGTCAAACCCTACATATACTGTTGAACGGAGTCCCCTTTTCTGACTCTACACCAAATGTCTTGGGTGAAAATAGCCAAATGTTTGCCTCAGCATAGGGATGCTACAGTTCAAGTGAGGCTGGTAACCTTTGCTGTGTGTCGAACCCCTCTTCCCCTCATATCTCTCCCCATCCATCCATCCATCCTCAACCGCTTATCTGTAAGGTCTGTCGGGTCGCGGGGGCAACAGCTCCACCAGAGTGCTCCAGACTTCCCTCTCCAGAGCAACATTAGTGACTTCCTCCTGGGGGATTCCGAGACGTTCCCAGGCCAGTGAGTCGATGCGTTTCCACGAACTGCGCCTTTGTCTGCCCCGGGGGCTCCTCCCAGTGGGCCGTGGTCCTTGGTCTGCCCCGGGGGCTCCTCCCAGTGGGCCGTGGTCCTTGGTCTGCCCCGGGGTCTCCTCCCAGTGGGACGTGATCCTTGGTCTGCCCCGGGGTCTCCTCCCAGTGGGACGTGCGTCGAGAACCTCCCTAGGGAGGCGCCCGAGAGGCATCCTAACCAGATGCCCCGAACCACCTCAGCTGGCTCCTTTCCATGGCGAAGGAGCAGCGGTTCTACTCCGAGTCTCTCTCTCGCGTGACTGAAATTCTCACCCCATCTCTGAGGGAGATGCCAGCCACCCGTCGAAGAAAACTCATTTCGGCCGCTCATATCTCATATCTCTCATATCTCTCCCCGTTTCCTGTCAACCTACTGTAAAATCTATTAATAAAGGACCTCACCTTAGTGAACAGAGGGTTATGCATTTCAAACACATATTTGCACTCCCTCCCCCCCCCCATATAAATGTGAGTAGTGTTAACCCATTCTGACCGGGAACCCGTTTTGGTGTTAGCATCATGTTATGCTTTATCTATTGAAAAATAGCAGATCTACAAGCTCATAGCGCGCCACCGAGTGGCGCGCTACGAGCTTGTAGGTCTGCTATTTTTGAAAAATCGAAGAGCGACTGACATTTTTAGAATCTGATCTCAGGTCAGAATGGGTTTATCAGACCAGTGTGTGTCCAGTGGAAACCTCGTATGAATCTGATCTCAGGTCAGAACACAGAACAGTGCTAGGCAGGGGCATGGAGAATGCCAGTGGGACGTACCACATGCGAGGAGGAGAGGGTGAACTGGACGGCCACGGGGATGCTGTGGTTCCTGGAGGGGTCTCTGACGGTGGCCGATATGACGGCAGAGGACAGGTGACCGGGCCGAGCACTGGTGGAGAAGAACAGAGGTGTGATTTCATAAATAAATAGGGGGTGGTGGAAAATAACTTACCATAGCCCCCATTTCTAGAATAGTGGATCTACAAGCTTGTTTGTTTGTAGATCCACTATTTTCTTTTTGCAGATCAACAATTTTCACTATTTGTTTGGGTGGCGAAAAGAGAAAATGATTGAAAATATTCACCTATAATGACATTCCCCAAATAGGGATGCCTGTCTGAGTTCCATTCAGACGCTAATGGAAATCTCCAGTCAGAGATTCCAGAGTATTTGGAGCCAGAAGTGTCACCGTGATGTGGCATCCCTGATGTGGATGTGTCAGGGAAGATTCAGCTATAAACTATATGTATTATGATGTGTCAGGGAATATTCAGCTATAAACTATGTATTCTGATGTGTCCCTTGAGGGAAGATTCAGCTAACTATGTATATCTTTGACCAACGTCAGCCTGATGGAACTGACAAAACAAATATTACGTCTGTCGTCCAAATTTACCTGGAAAACCATGTGGAATGGACAGGATGCAAAGACCTGAACATTTTCCTCCCATTTTTGTAGGCCTCAAGATCAGCTTGATTATAGTTTTAGTCAACAATGTACACAGTTTTTAAGTGTACAATTTTCTTTTGTTTTTACATAATAGGTAGGCCTAGTTAAACAACTACCGGTAGTCGGCTAGGTAAACTAGACAACTAGTAAACATCACTATAGAAGTGAACGCCCTAGTGAGCTGTTCCTTTACATTGGGCCCTCAGTCTGCTCGCACCAGCTCTGTACTGACTCCACTGGGCCCTGATCAGTCTGTTCACAGCAGCTCTGTACTGACTCCACTGGGCCCTGATCAGTCTGTCCACAGCAGCTCTGTACTGACTCCACTGGGCCCTGATCAGTCTGTTCACAGCAGCTCTGTACTGACTCCACTGGGCCCTGATCAGTCTGTCCACACCAGCTCTGTACTGACTCCACTGGGCCCTGATCAGTCTGTTCACAGCAGCTCTGTACTGACTCCACTGGGCCCTGATCAGTCTGTTCACAGCAGCTCTGTACTGACTTCACTGCTGTGTCAAACTTGCGAAAGCATCGATAAACATCAGCATTACCGCCCTACAACTATCCAATCCAATCCACTTTATTTGTAGAGCACATTTAAAAACGACAGCGTTGAACCAAAGTGCTGTGCAACAAATACTAAGAGTAAAACAATAAACAAAAGACATGGGGAAGAAAAAACCCATAGCCAGCAGATATCCATAATGATACAACATGTTTCCCTTAACAAATCTCCACACGTTTCACACAGATTTATTTTGTTTTGCTAAATAGTTACTGTATGGATTTTAAATCAATGTATCGTATTGTCCAAATTGTATGGCGATGCGTATAGTATTGCTGTTAAAATTTGCTCAGCTGATCTACAAGCTCAGCTATGAGAATCTTTGCTTAATCTGGGGGTCCCTGGAACAAAATATTTTGTGATGGGGGGGGGTCTGCGGTCAAATACATATCATTCTGGCGGGTCCTTGACATGAAAAAGTTTGAGAACCACTAGCACAGATTAAAAACAGGTGGCTAGCACACATCCAGTCCCTCGCTGGTGCTGGACAAAAGGTTGATGCATACAGAGAAGAAAGAAGTCTACAGTGTTTATTGTATTAAAACACAGACATTCTATTCAGAGACAACGTTTGGGCCGTTTAGCTGGCCTTCATCAGGTGGCAAGGCCAGCTACAAGGCCCAAACGTTGTGTCTCTGAATAGAATGTGGGTGTTTTAATACAATAAACAGTGTGGAGCTGGCCTGGGCCATGGCTTAGCGGTCCAGGCACCTTGGCCGGTAGTCCAAGTCTGGCAGTGTGCCGCGTGTTCGACTCCCGATCCCGACGGCCTTTACTGCATGTCACTCCCCCCATCTCTCTCCCCCCATTTCCTGTCAGCCTACTGTCTGTCCCTCTATAAAAAAATAAAATAAAATAAAGGCTAAAGCCGCAAAAATAAACATTTAAGAAACAGTGTGGAGCTGAGGCTGTGTGCAGACTTCTTTCTTCTCTGTAACCACTAACATAGAAGCAGAAAACTGTGCAGGATTTAGAAGACAGTAGAATCAGTTCCTCGGGTCTTTTAATGGCTTAAGAAAACAGAAGGTCTTCTAGGACATGGGGGTTCTCAACCTGGGGGGCGCCACATTATTTTTGGTCGGTTCCCAGATGATTTAAAAAAATATTTTTTATTTACTTTTCATTTATGTAAAAATGAAAAGATGGTGTTAAGGTAAAGTAATGCCTAATTATGTCCCTCTACATGTTTAACTACGTTTTCCTATTTATGGGGCAGTTCAGCTGTCTTCCGTGAGAACGTTAGGTTTTGGTAGGACGACGCGTGACCATCATACCCCACCTTGCCGGTCCATGAACAAACGGACAACACAGGTGTGGAAGCCCTGGTGTAAATCACTGGGCATAATGTTAAATGGATAATGGGTCTCTTAAAGGCAATGGCAGGTGATTGGTTTAATCATTGTAACGCCCAAACCACACCTATGCATAATGTAAGGGGTAGTGGAGGTGCTTTAGGAGTTGCTTTCGTGGCACAGGATAACACATTTTACGGGGCCACACCTCTTACACAATACTAAATCCCTAAATTAAAGGGACACTTCACCCTTTTTGCAAAAGAATATATGTTAATGATGTTTAGAAGCTTTAGAACACTTTCCTGGGGATCTTTATACACTTACTTCCTGGACTACATCTAGGACTACATGTTGTCTCCGTAAGACAGCCCTCCCCTATCCACAAGGAGGAGCAGTGCACCAAAGTATTATGGGAATTGTAGTCCAGGAAGGAAGTGAGCCCAGTGTCCATGACATCAGAGACACTGGGCTCACTGCTACAATCTAAAACCACATATTACACACATAAAGACCCCCAGGAAAGTGTTCCAAAGCTTCTAAATGTCATTAACATGTATTTTTTTGCAAAAAGTGTCCCGCAAGATGGGCCCTTGGTTAGATCGCAGCGGTCAATTGTATTAGGGGTGGGGAAGGTGGCGCGGCGGGGGTCGCGAGACATGGCCAAATCATTCCCTGGAGGGTCCCCAGCTCTAGGAGAGACGTACCCGTTGCTGTGTGCCGAGGGCTCCTGTAGTGGTCCTCCAGACAGGATCTGATGGAGATGTCTGTAGTACGTGTGGATCACCATCACATCCTTGTAGCCTGTCACCACGGTTACAGCACAACACAAAGATATATTCAATGTAGGGCATTTTAGCAGACGCTCTTGATCCAGATGGTAAGGTTAAACATGAGGTAAAATATCACACACATAGAGACAGTAGTCTAGGAAAACCAAGAACACCATCAGTCTAAACAGCATAATATGAAACAATTAATAATGATAATAATAATAATACATTGAAACTATACAAACGTGAAAAATGAAGATGCCAGGTGAAAAATAACATGCTATCTAAATTACATTTTAACCTACTGTACGCATAAGATGCCTCCCATTGCCTCCTCTGAGCCAATGGGAGATTTACCCATAAAACCCATAGTCTGAACGGCATGATAAAACCCATACTCTGAACGATTGCAACGTGAAGTCGTGAGCTTTCTGCACCTGGCAGTTACGACTGAGTCATTCTAGTTTTTCTTTATTTAACCCATTCTGAACGGGAACCCGTTTTGGTGTTAGCATCATGTTATGCTTTAGCTATTGAAAAAAAGCAGATCTACAAGCTCATAGTGTGCCACTCGAGCTATTTTTGACAAATCGAAGAACGACTGACATAGAAACATAGCTTTTTCAGAAAACTGTCAGGATGTAGAAGACAATTTTAGAATCTGATCTCAGGTCAAAATGGGTTAAGTGTCATGCTTCCAAGGAAGCCCAGCCCATATGGACTTACAGGCTAAGGTGGAGCTTGTGCACGTCTGCGTGCGTGTGTGCGTCTTACCCAGTGAGTGTATCCTGTGGATCTCGCTGTCTGAGATGAGCAGCCTGTCTTGTCTGGCTGCTCTGGAGCTGCCGTCGGCTTTGGGGTTCAGCGCAGAGGGCTTGAACACAGAGCTGCCACTGTTCCCCGACAGCTCCTTCCACTCCATGGACACGTCTTCACGCACACAGAGACAGGAGGACAGACAGAGACGATGACATACAGACATGACAACACTAGACCTCTTCACTTTTTTTACTGATCTTTTTCCTGGAAAGGATGTGCCTGACTTGTGCCTATACTAGTGTGACTGTGAAAAGAGGCCAATTTGCACATGGCACCGTTTTAAACAATTGGCAAATCCCCTCAGCTTTGTCCGGGACAATGCTTGGACAAGTCAATGGATGTCTCACTGAAGTACCGATGGCAGGCTCACAGAGAACGTCACAATCTGCATCATGTTGTTGCTGTCGGGTAGAAAACTCATTATGTCCATTAACATACAAATTATAATAACACAAAAAGTTAGAATATGGAGATAAGAGGTTTTTGCAATGAAGAATTACCCTATTGTCGCACGTCCAAACATCAATCTTTCATCACATTTAGAGGCCCTCATCTATGGAACTGCTTCACTTAAATCCTCATTATCCTTGCCAATATTCAAAAAACATCTAAAGAAATATGTTATTTTATCCTCTCTGTAGATTACATGTTTTACCTTGATGCGTTATATTTTCTTTTGTGTGTTTGTTGTTGTATTGTTTATTTCTGTTTTTTGTGCAGTCTGTGTTTTTATTTCTTTACTGCACAGCTGCCCCCCTTTGCCAACTTGTAGACTTATGTACTGTTTAATCCGTACTTTTAAACCATGACCTCTTCCTTCAGGAAAGGATTCCATATAAGCCTTCTGGCTTCTTCCTTTCCTTGCATTGTATTTTTGTTTATTTGATATGTTATTGTCTATTTTTTGTACTACATGCTAAATAAATAAACCTAAAACCTAAACCTAAGAAAGATAAGATGTCAGTCATTCTGTAATCATCCATTTTGCGTGGGTTGACCAGTCGAACTTGAACACAGTGTTTTTTACAGCAAATTTAGTTTAGTTTGGTCAGTCTTTTGAAATAAAATGTAATGTCGTTATAGTCATACAACTTTAGTCTTCTGAAATGTTTTAGTTTCAGTCGACAAAGTATCAGAATTTAGCCGACAAAAAAAATCAACAGTTGATTTTGTCGACAAAAGATGTATTTTGGCTGGCCTTGATGGTAAAGGAAGATTTTACACTTTTTTTCTTTTTTACTGTATATACAGGTTTAATGTTTGTTTTTAGTTCAATGTTAAAAACGCCATTGACAATGAAGGGAGAATTTACGTCATATATCATACAGTACAGTACAGTACGGTACAGTACAGTACAGTACAGGACCATTACCTATATTCTTGGTCGACAGCATGAAGCCCCTTCCCTCAGAAGCCAGCACATCGGCCAGGGTTTCAGTCAGCTGGTCGATGCTCTTCACAACGCTGAACGGTCCCACGCTGACCTGATCGAGACAACAACCTTCAGTGCATACATTTCCCTAAGAAATGCAGTGACAACACAAGGTAATCTTGTCCACCTGTTGCTACAACAACCAAGGTGACCTATTACATTCAGTGACCGCTGAATTACAGACTTCCACCTGGTCACCAGTTTTGGTGTGGCACAACTAAATGTGTTGGGTCGACTAGAACTCAACTTTATAATTGCACGTGGCTATAACTCATTTGATGTATTACAGCAGTGGGTCTCAAACTATTCCACAATCGCCGGATGCTATATATATATATATATATATATATATATAGAGTCTGGAACTACACCTCCCGAAATCCGAGTCTAAAGCACCAATACATTTATTTTATTTTCCGGGTGAAAAAAAACAATCTATCTCTCTCTTTATTTTTAGGATTGATTTTAAAATTCCTACCTACATGACTGCCTGCCTAAATATGTCCCAAACCGCCCCCCTAAGGTCTTCCACTGCTGGCCTGCTCGCTTTGCCAAAAAAAATGGCAACTAAAAAATACGGGGAAGCAGCTTTTTGCTTCTACGGGCCGTCGGCATGGAACAAGCTCCCACTGTACCTTCGTCAGGCAGCCTCTGTAGACATTTTTAAAGCTCAGCTCAAGACTCACTTCTACAACATTGCTTTTAATTGATCTTTTATTTTTGTTATTCATGTCCTCACTGTATTGCTTGTTTTTTAATGTTGTTGCCTTGCTTTTCTTTTATTCTCCATTTTTCTGTAAAGCACTTTGAGCTGCATTTCATGTCATGAAAGGTGCTATACAAATAAAGTTTTATTATTATTATTATTATTATTATCTCTCTCTCTCTCTCTTTATCTCTCTCTCTCTCTCTCACCCCGTCGTCCATGGTTCCGGTCCACTGGGACGCCACGTCGGGCTCCAGCATCAGGCTGGCCATCTTCAGGTAGTTGGTGGCGATGGACAGCATGGCCCCGGCCCGGTCCGCCCCGCTCAGCTCAGAGCCTCCTCCTCCTCCGGCCTCCTCCCCTCCGTCCTCTCCTCCTCCGTCAGCGTCCAGCTCCATCAGCTGGGAGAGGTAGAGGGCGTCGGCGGGCGCCAGGAGGAGGAGACCTCCGTCCTCCATGACGGCGAGCAGCGCTCCGCTCAGCCGCTGCTCCGACGACAGGTCTCTGTCCCTGGAGGAGTTGACGCTCAGCTCGTCCATCACCTGGAGGAGAGAGAGACCAACAGGTTATTATCTAGATGTATATACATTACATTACATTAGCACCAGTAAGACGCGCAAACGCGGGAAGCGAACGCAGCTGAGACCCTGCAGATCATGTCTGTCTGTCTGTCTGTCTGTCTGTCTGTCTGTGTGTCTGTCCCGCTGTTACTGTATATGTGGACCTGGCCCCTTTTGTGCCCATGTATGGAGCTGAGTGATTGCTGATGCAACACACTCCATATTTGGACGTATAGCGGGACAGACACACACACAGACAGACATGATCTGCTAGGTCTCATAGTAAGTGCTCACTGCGTTCGCAACCATTAGCACTGGAGACTGGCAGGTTTAATGCCACGCCTGAAGATGAGAGATATTGTCTGTTCTGTGATCTAGATGAAATTGAAAACGAAGTTCACTTTCTGTTTTACTGCTCTAAATACGATGACTTAATAAGGGATATTTTGGTTAATAAGATGTCTTCTATATGTGGGGATTTCCTAGATTTAAATGACTATGTAAAAATGGAGATATGTTTTGCCAAAGGGACTTTCGTTGTAGCAGATTTTATTTGTCAAGCTTGGGAAAGAAGACAGAGTACTCTGTATACATCTGAGGTGTAATATAATGAATTGTGTAATGTAAACATGCTGTAAAGTGCATAAATTATGTATTGTAAAACATGCTGTAATTGCAAATGTGAAATGGTGTCTTATAAACCCATGAGGGTTGGGCACAAGGTGTGCATGACACGGAAATAAATAAACAATCAATCAATCATATACATTTGAGACAGGTGGAAGCGCGCTAAAATGTGTCGCCAGTTCAGATCGCCAAGTCACGGAACTAGCTCTGCGCGCCTCCACGCCCCACCTTGTGTGACATTGATCTGTGCTCTGGCACCAACGAAGACTCCTTTCACCACCTTCCTATGTGTGCTTGCGTTCTTTTTATTTACTTTAATTGTGCCAATAGCACCGCGCCTGCTTCCGTTTTCTGAAAGCCACCATTACTCACTCCGTCCGTGTGAAAAGTGAATTTCCTCGACACGGCACAACATCAGAAATGATCCCAGAAGAACGTCTGCATTCTGAGAACACAGCCTTTTAAAAAACGGAACCTGTATTTGAGTCGTACATTACCTCAGTGTATATACAGTACCTAGCCATGATATGAGGAACCAGAAGTAGGCCTAGTGATTTCCATTCTCTCTCATTGCGTGGCTACAAACAGGGGGTCCCCTGAGGCAGTGGTCTCGGCCTTTACCATTATTATTCATCAGAGCGCGAGGTCAAGTCGAAGTCACCGTGGAGGGTAACAAGACTACTCGCCCCGTTTCTGTTTTCCTCCCAGAATTTTCCCCAGTGAGGGGTGGGAGAGGCTGGACAGCAGACGGCTGGACTTTGAATTTATCTAACTATAAACTTTCATGACAGCAGAACATTGCCTATATTTGTACTTGCCTTAGTACAAAAATAATTTATGAAAAGCTACTACTGTGAAGTCTGTTCACAGAAGTTGTTGTAGGATATGTGGGGATTATCTGACGAGGTACCATTTGAGGGGGCAAAACCTTACATATACTAAATTGTTTATAGGTTCAATATAAGTCAAATAATATAGCCTTTCCACAGCAGTAGATCTCTTTATATTTATATATACGAAACAGTGTCTCCATGAATGCATTTTGTTTAGCACATGGACTAACAACGCAAAGGGTTTCCTGACCAACATATAAATATTATAAATGGACCCAATATATGTTTGGTCCATCATTGTCGTGTTACATTGACATTGCTAACCTATGAATGTCTGTGGATTCTTTCAGTTTCAAAGGTTACTAAAACATGAACGGAACCCATTTCACCTTCTCAACCAAATATAAGCACCGGGACTTTGTTTTGTCTGTACATTTTTATGTCTATGTGCAAAAACATTACATTTCTCAACCACGCTAAGACAAACAGACACGAGGACCCACAGCAACGACTGATCAAGCATGCCCCGTCTGACACTATTTGGGACCGAAGTCACGTTGTGTCACAAAGTGACTTCTCAAGGCAACACAGTGGAGACTGGAGAGCAGTGATATTTATCCCATTCTGACCTGAGATCAGATTCATACGAGTTTTCCACTGGGACACACACTGGTCTGATTAACCCATTCTGACCTGAGATCAGATTAAAAAAAAATGTCAGTCGTTCTTCGATTTTTCAAAAAATAGCAGACCTACAAGCTCGTAGCGCGCCACTCGGTGGCGCGCTATGAGCTTGTAGATCTGCTATTTTTCAATAGATAAAGCATAACATGATGCTATAACACCAAAATAGGTTCCCGTTCAGAATGGGTTATACAGCCAGGTTGCTGGTGAGTTCAGTGGGAGGTACAACAGTACAGTATAAACCACATCACTCACTGCTAATATAAAATCACAGCTAGAGAGACGAGGGCCACAGAGATGTTCAACCAGTGGAAGACTTTTTTAGGCATACTGTATATTTAACCCAATAAGACCTGCCTACAAATGCCTTCGAAAATCAGTAGTTCTCAAACCTTTATTGTGTTTCAAGGACCCCCCCCCCCCCCCCCCATGTATGATGATGTATTTGGGGGGACCCAAACCCCCACCCCTCCCCCCCTTGAAAATGTTTGGTGCAGCCAGGGACCCCAAGAAGAGAAGATTTGTGTCATGACTTTTCAAAAATGTAAAAAGAGAAAAGAAAAAAAGTAAATCGCTACAAGCTTTGTGAGCTTGAATATCTGCTACTTTTGAGAACCACTGTTCTAAACCGGTGTTTCTCAGGTCCCCCAGGGGATGGGGGGGGGGGGGGGGGGGGTCCCACATGATTTAGGAGGGGGTCCCACTCCCCAGATAACACTGAAGTCACCATTTAAATACTTTTTTAATACCTCAAAAAGTAACAAAAGAAAAAGTCCATCGCTAAAGTATTCAACAAACTATGCTATACAAACTGCTCAAACATTGGCCCAAAATTGTCAAATAATATAAGAACATTGTGAAAATAGTCAATCTACAAGCTTTCCCGGTTTGCCTGTGTTAAAGCTCTCGGGGGTTCTCGTGGCAGTGGTCTGGCCGTGGCTCAACTTCAACACAGACTGTGTGAGGCATCTCATCCATGGGAATCGAACCGTGACGGTCCGCTGCAGTTCTGGACAGCGGGTGGATGATGTGTAATGCTGGGTAATAACAGGCTACAGATGGGAGGGATACTCACAGGCTTGGCCAGAGGGTCCCTGCTCAGTCTGGTGAAGAAAGGCGTCCGGGGAAAGCCCATGGCCTCCACCCCGTCTGAAAATAATGACAGTCATCGTCAGAACAATCAACTTGAATTACTGTAATGATGATGATGATGATGATGATAATAATGATGATGAGGAGGTGATGATGAGAATAAGAATAGTATAACTGATCATAATCATACCTAGACATAAATATATGCACGCACGCACACACACACACACACACACACACACAGGCACGTTTGAACTTATTTCGTTTACATTAGCCACACTTGTATCACATGGACATGAACATGAACCCTAGTATCGAGAGGGCAAACAATCGGCTAAAATAGCAGATCTCACAACTCACAACCTGTCCCCCCGCAACACATTGTGAGCGTGTAGAAACGGGGGATGGGCCTCGTATAGACAGACCCCTGGGGTCAACTAAGTACAGTATATCGGGTTTACTGTACTCTATGTGGTTGAAAAACAAATCCCGAGTGCTAAACGGAAAACCAACGGACTAATGAGCTGTGATAGAGTTGGAGATGAAGTCATCTCTCGTCTCTGTCTACCGTTGACTCCCTGGAAATTATGACCGTCTAACTATCTGAGTGTCTGCCTTTAATCACAGACAAACGGGCTGTCATTACCGTCAGCGGAGAAACGGCTCGGTCCCGTTCACTTGGCTTAATGGGTGATTATTATGAACATTTAATCACAAATGTTATCCTTAATCGTTTGTAACGGGTTTGAAACAAAAAGAAAAGCGGTCTCGCAGGAATCCATCACATGACGTTATGCGTACATTACAATCTTATAAACCATGTGATTTGGTTCCCAAAGTTGTTCAGGTCAAGAGAGAGAAGTGTCTCTAAACTGCCACCCCCTGGCCAGCCAGGGGACCCAAACTTACAAACAATTACATTGTGATTTAATCACTTTTTCAAAAATAATGAAAATATAGTTAGCGGTTCAACAAGCTCAACAAGCTCAGAACGTGATGCTAAAAATAGGGATGGGGATTGAGAGAATCACACGGAATCGGAATTTTAAAGTTATTGAGAATCAGGGTTTCAATAAGGTTTTTGGTCTATGAATTAATTCTCTGATCAATTCTAGCTGGACTCGACGTGATGTCACGCCTCGGCAGACGAATCACGTCAGTGAAATGTAGTCATGTGACACATCTAGGAGCCACAATCTGCATCTAATAAATCTTTTGAAGAATTTCTTGCCAACTACCAGTAAAAAGCTAGCGTGCGCTGAGCATATAGAGCACCGAAGTCTGACGTCACTTTCAGTAGAGGATTGCCAATACACAGGTTCATGTTTTTTTTTTATTTGCATTGAATATCTCCATAGGGCGATTTTAGGTCGCTTCATATAAGAACTGTGTTTGAAAAATAAACCGACCATCCCGGCCGGCCTTTCTGTCAGGGGAGTGGCTGTGCGTCGTTAATGATGTCCATTCATATTTGATACAGCCAGTTTCTGGAAAAGCCTTGAAACTACATATTAAAGCAATGTCACTGCTAATATACATCACGCCCAGCTGTCAACACATTGCGTTCCTGAGATTCCTCGTTGATGTAAGCTCAGCTGGTGGTGACTCAACTCGAAACATTAAAGATCAATAAAATAAAAATAAACGTAATTAACATTCAGTTTCTGTTGTGCGACAGGCAGCTGCAGCCACCCTGCCTACCCGGAAATGTAGTCTCTGGGTTGTTTGACTCGTTTCTAACGCTTATTGTGTTAGTCTTTGGGTATATTTGTACATTTCCACCTTCAGTCGATGCTTCATATCCATATGAGTGAAAAGACCGGGGTCATCCGTTTATTCTTCAAACACAGTTCTTATATGAAGAGATCTAAAATCCCCCTATGGAGATTTCAATGCAAATACCCAGGGCCATACCCAGCGATAAAGATTTTGCTCTAAATCGCATGTGTTGGAAGGAGACCTGACTGAAGGCCCAGAAGATCAGTGGTTCTCAAACGTTTGTGTGCCAATGACTCGCCAAATAGATTTGGTTAAATATTGAAATATTGAATGTTGAAATACGTTTCAAAAATAGAAGATCTACAACAAGTTTTCACTTCATGCCACGCTGAGAGCTTGTATGAGCTATTTTTGAACAGCCAACATATTCAAAATGGTTAAAGTGGTTAAAATGATCGTGGCGCTATACAGTACATTAGCTAATTTAGCTGGGGGCCCCCTCATGGTATCCCCACAAGGACGCCTCGTTGACAACCAGTGGATTCATGTACCATCCAGTGAGAGGAGGAAGGACGGCTGCATCTGTTCAACTGATATCAAGGGAGTGGCTGAGATAATAACAACATTACACATGACATATGGTGGACAGTTTAAACTAGTTTAACCCATTCTGAACGGGAACCCATTTTGGTGTTAGCATCATGTTATGCTTTAGCTATTGAAAAATAGCAGATCTACAAGCTCATAGCGCGCCACTCGGTGGCGCGCTATGAGCTTGTAGATCTGCTATTTTTGAAAAATCGAAGAACGACTGACATTTTTAGAATCTGATCTCAGGTCAGAATGGGTTCATCAGACCAGTGTGTGTCCAGTGGAAACCTCGTATGAATCTGATCTCAGGTCAGAATGGGTTAAACCAGATGGCCCTGCTGCAGTACATCTCAGAGCTAGGTCTCCAGTGATGCAACCTATCCACACCTCCACTCTCACGCCTGCATTACCCCAACAACGCAGACAACACAACCATGGACGTGTGTGAGTGTTAGAGAGATCTACAAGATCACAACGAGTCACGTTGCGACGCGTTGTGATCTTGTAGATCAGCTATTTTCGGGGCGCAACCCATCACTCTTTAGCTATAGTGGAGATGTGGTGTAACGACATGGATTTATAAACAAAATTTTTCAATGCAAAACGCTGTGTTCAAGTTCAGGAGACTTTGGGAAAAAAAAGCAATTATCCTGAATGCTCCTGATACAGCCAAGCTCATTATACAATAGTTACCATCAAAATAAAACATAAATGCATTCGAATATATTGTTGGGCATGCTGTCAAAATAACCTTTCTTCAAGTGTTGTTGCGAACGCAGTGATTGCGAACGCAGTGAGCACTTACTATGAGACCTAGCAGATCATGTGTGTCCGTGTGTGTCCCCTTTGTGCCCATATATGGAGCGATGGAGTGATTTGTTTGTGATTTATGCAACACACTCCATATTTGGACGTATAGCTGCTTTGGGGACTCCTTATATGGTTATGGCTAAGTTAAAAACTTAACTTAAAAATAACTTAACTTAAATAAATAAATAAATAATAGCTTAAAAATAAATCTTAAAAAACCCCAAATATGTACAAGCTGCGTTCGCTTCCCGCGTTTGCGCGTCTTACTGGTGTTATCGTGGGAATGTATGGGATGTGACACTAAAAGTCCCTGTTTATTCAGGCAGGCCAGTCAGCACTGGGCAACCTTTCCAAAACTGAACACATGGAGAAACATAACTTAACTGTTAGCTCAATCTCGTTGTAATTAAGATAATCGTCTAGCCACTTAGCCCCGGCTCTGCGTCTGATCAGCACTGCTGATTTGTATATATTTTGATTAGTTTCATTTGAGAACGGCTAGATCTGCTGCCGTCATGCAGCCGTCTACCCGTGCTCGTTTGAGCATGGGTAGAGAGCCTATTTCAACCTATCAGATGGCTTGGTCAGACCTTCCTGTGTTGTATAATATAATACCTCACTGACTAATACTTATTCTACTGCTATTTTAGTCAATTCAGTCGAGCAAGCAACCAGCCTATCGACAAGGGCATTAACCAACAAGTCGACTTCCCTAACAAGTCGAAAGTCTAAAGTTTAAAATTTTAATTAAAACATAATATTAAAACGTAATAACATTCAATTTGTATTTCTATTATTATTGTTGCGTGTGTACATAATTCAACACTGAAGTTTGGCTATTGTCACGGACAGAAGTAATTCTAATCTTTTCTCTTCAAGGCATCTGCATTCAGTTAATTAATGAGCAGCTGTGCCTTTGATGTTTTACTGACAGCCAACTGTCAGCAGTCGACTTGCAAACATCACAACGTCATAATAAGGCCCTACTATTATTGTCCATTCAACACCATACAAACCTATACCTTAGGAACCACCACCACCCCTATTTGTTGTATTGTTTATTTCTGTTTTTTGTGCAGTCTGTGTTTTTTTATTTCTTTACTGCACAGCTGCCCCCCTTTGACAACTTGTAGATTTATGTACTGTTCTTTATGAACTTTTAATCTTTTAAACATAATATGACCTCTTCCTTCAGGAAAGGATTCCATATAAGCCTTCTGGCTTCTTCCTTTCCTTGCATTGTATTTTTGTTTCTTTGATGTGTTATTGTCTATTTTTTGTACTTTATGCTAAATAAATAAACCTAAACCTAAACCCCTCCTCCTCCTGTCCTCACCTTTAGTGAACTGGCACACGGCGCCTCTGGACGTATCGCAACCGTCCAGACCCCAGCTGCCGTTGACGGGGTCAAAGGTGACACACTCCCCGGCCTGGGGAGCGTGCACCACCTCCAGGGAGAAGTTGTGATAGGGCAGGGTGTTGGCGTCTAGCAGGGAGTACAGGAACGGGTTGATCAGTACAGTGGTTTTATTTCCTGGCGAGGGAAGGAAAGAGGGGGGAAAAGGAGAAGGGGTAAAGGGACAGGCATTCTGGATTGCTTTTAAAACAAGTGGTTCCCAAAAAAAACATGCAGTAATCCTGGTCTCTAAACTGCCTCCCCCTGGCCAGCCGGGGCGCCTGATGGAGGGGAAAGGAACTGGTTGGAATAACGTGTTCCTTCCACGCGCTATACGTCCAACCAGGGAAACTCCCCCCTGTCAGGTGTAAAGGAGCAACTTGGACACTCAGGCATGAAGGGAGCATGAGTTAAGTCCGTTGCTCTCCCCAGGTTGGCGGAGGGTGTGTAGAGCCCAGGATCACAGTAGATGAATGGCACAGGGGTGAAAAATGGGTTACAAAATCGTGGGATAAAAAATATATTTAAAAAAAAACACAAGTGGTTCCCAAACTTTTTCCCACAAATTGACACTAATCAGACCCTATTTGAGTAGTTCACGTGAACGATGCTGTAGTGTAGTGGCGGCATGGGGCATTTGAGGGGCAATATATGTTTTATATGCACGATTACAAATAAAAGAGAATTGAATTGAGAGCCAGTGACTCTCCTCCTTCGCTACTTCCTCATTTGAGACTACTATGGGACTCGTCGTGTCAGTCGTGTGATATTGCGATTATGCTACAGTTACCCTTAAAAAAAAACATGTCAACTCAATGTCATTGTTGTAACAAAGACATCGATAGAAATTCATAATTTCATATTTAGCCATACGAGCGCAATGTCCATAGCGTCCCTCACAGCAGCAGCAACAACAATCCCATAGCCTGAAGTGACTGAAGCCATTTGAATTCTGTGTACAAACACTGGAAACTTGTCTATATCAGCTTTAAGTAAAACATTTCAGTACTTTTTTCCACCACTGCTAAAATGAAGCAATTTCTAAATGACTTTTCTGTCGCGGTAGGAACACCGTCTCAGGTGCTCATCTTGACGAAACATCAAATGAAAATCACACAAATAGGCTCGTTATAGGCTATAAAACCATATGTCGGGGGAACCTGGCAGTGTACAAGTATCCAGGGATCCAGTAACATTTTAATGATAGACCGAAACCCATTGGTCAATATTTTTTCCGAGCACCCTCCGTTAGGCCGTTACCAAATATTTGGCCACTACGTTTTTGAGTGCTGCAACAACTCCAAGGAACACCAATGTCCGTGTTAACCTACCTATGTGAACCAGTAGGGGGAAAATGGCGCTGTTGTGCCAGAAACAGAGAGAGAGAGACAGAGATAGTGCTGCACTGTTGCCTGCTAATGAGAGAGAGAGAGAGCGCGAGAGGGGTAGGGGGAGAGGGGAGTTGCACCACATTGCCTTAACCCATTCTGAACGGGAACCGATGTTGGTGTCAGCATCATGTTATGCTTTATCTATTGAAAAATAGCAGATCTACAAGCTCATAGCGCGCCACCGAGTGGCGCGCTATGAGCTTGTAGGTCTGCTATTTTTTGAAAAATCGAAGAACGACTAACATTTTTAGAATCTGATCTCAGGTCAGAATGGGTTAATCAGACCAGTGTGTGTCCTAGTGGAAACCTCGTATGAATCTGATCTCAGGTCAGAATGGGTTAAATGTTAGAAAACAATCCGGAGAGAGAGAAATAGCATCTGGTGTATAGTTAGTACTGTATGTTGTAGCGTCTTATACTGCCAGACACGGGGCCGAGCCGTGGAATGCTATTGGTCCCCCGGGGGACCTCGTTGTCAGAGAGTAAGAAGCCTGTTTTGAAGGGTGGAGATCCAGCATGACGGTGATGACATCACACATGAAACATTTACAACACACATTTAGGGGCCCGACAGGCTGCCAATTATACAACTTGGCCCCAAAAGGGCTCTGCCTCTCAACGCGGAGAGAGAGAGAGAGAGAGAGAGAGAGAGAGAGAGAGAGAGAGAGAGAGAGAGAGAGAGAGAGAGAGAGAGAGAGAGACAAGAGGGAAATATAGGAACAGAGAGAAAAGGGAGAGATAGACAGATTGAAACATAGACAGAGAGAGAGAGAGAGAGAGAGAGAGAGAGAGACGAGAGATAGACAGAGAGAGAGAGAGAGAGAGAATGAGAGAGAGAGGGAGAAAGAGAAAGAGAGAGAGGGGGGTGCAAGGGATAACCTGCAAATGGTTCTGGATTTGATAATGTGACTATGTCTGACACATCAGTAAAATATGTGCATGCTTGTGTGTGTGTGTGTGTGTGTGTGTGTGTGTGTGTGTGTGTGTGTGTGTGTGTGTGTGTGTGTGCGTGTGTGTGTGTGCGTGCAATGCACTGCGGGAAGAGGAGAAATGGAACTCCCAAGCATCACGTGCTAATAACTGCACTAACTGGCGGTTGTTTTAGCCCCCACTATTCTGTCCTCTCCGTTACCTTGACAGGGGTTCTCGCCCCACGAGCGTCCCAGCGAGGTCTCGATCTCCAGCGCCGTGCTGCTCCACTTGTACGCCAGGCCATCGGCGACGGGCCCGCAGTCCTTCTCCATGGCGAGGACCTCGCTGTCGCCCAGGGCGCGCTCCCAGATGTACAGCTGCGTGACGCTGCCGGAGAACGACTCGTCTCTCTTGAACTCGCCGCCGAGGCTGCCCTGCACCTGGCCCACGATGAACACGCCGCCGCCTCCGATGCCCCCTCCTCCCCCTCCTCCTCCTCCTCCTCCTCCTCCTCCGTCTCCTAGGGTTGTGTCACAATTCAGTATTTTAGCTGTGACGGGAGCGCCCCCTCCTGAGATACTTCCGGGTCCTAATTTTGTGTCGCTTTTGTGTCCCCATGGAGTTATACTGTGACTCTCCGTCGGACTAAATCTGAGACGAAAACAACCACGAAAGTCTAATTTTACCGCTTTCCTTTCCTCGCAACAACAAAGCTGCGCTGCTCTCCCAAATCTGGCTGTGACAGGCCGTCTGCCCCACATGGAATACTATCGCCATTTTATTTTATTGTGTCGACTAAATCCTCATTAATGCAAAACTAGATTCAACATACTCAAGCCTGCACACATTCTAAATATGCCCCCGAAATATTTTACCGAGCAAATGGACTGTTGCCACCTTCAATAATAATGATAATAGTTTTAATTGTCTCCACATAATATATTTTTATTATCATGGACACTTGTACAAAACATTAATAATTCTACTCGAGTTGGAAGCATTAAGACCCATTTTAACCCTCAATGGCTTCCTTTCTGAAAAATAACGTCATTATAAAAAGATTCACGCGTTTAGATATTCTATTTACAGTGAGATGCGGACGGGAGCTGGTGCCACTTGGACCCGGACGTAACGTAGCACTACAGAATGACGTCGGACTTAAATACTGAATGGTTACATAATCCTCTAATCACAATTATTTTGTCATAATCGTCATAATCGTGTCCATGTTGAAACATTTTCATACATAAAAAAGCAGAAATAGCAGAACTACAAGCTTACGTAACATGTCACAAAGTGACTGACGTGTTGGAAGCTTGTAGATCAGCCATTTCCACAATTTTTTTTAAGTATAAAATGTATTTAAAGAATAAAGACATTTCATGGTATATTTCAGTTATTTGTCATGTGCACTTTTTTTTAAATTATGAAGCCTAAAAGGCAAATGGAATTGTGTGATTTCTATTCATAACGTTCCAATGTCCAATGCCAAAAAACACAATGAAATCGTCAATCGCAATTATGTGTGACAATTAATTGCGAACGCAGTGAGTCCCCAAAGCAGCTATATGTCCAAAACCCAAATATGTACGAGCTGCGTTCGCTTCCCGCGTTTGCGCGTCTTACTGGTTTGTTCGTGATTGATGCAACACACTCCATATTTGGACGTATAGCTGCTTTGGGGACTCCTTATATGGTTATGGCTAAGTTAACTTAACTTAAAAAAAAAATAACTTAAAAAAAAATCTTTAAAGAAACCCAAATATGTACGAGCTGCGTTCGCTTCCCGCGTTTGCGCGTCTTACTGGTGGTAAACTTAAATGTGTAACAGTGTCAGCCCTACCTCCTCCTCCTCCTCCTCCTCCCGTAGAGGAGACGTAGAGGCCCCGGCCCGTGGCCACCGGCAGCCCGTCCACGTGGAGCCCCCACGTCCCGCCCTGCCGGCTCCAGGAGGCGCAGACCGAGTGCCAGGCGCCGTCGTGGCCGAAGGTGTCCTGGTAGCGGCCCTGGGCGGCGTGCACCAGCAGCGACAGCTGCACGGGCTGCCCCGCGGCGGCGAGGCGCGCGCGCAGCTGGAACTCGCTGGCGTGCGCCGTGGAGTAGGAGAAGACGGTGGCGGAGCCCCGGAGCTCCGGGTCGAAGCGGAGCCAGGTGCACACCGTCACGGACGCCATGGCGGGGAAGGAGTGGCGGAGGCGCGCGTTCCGCGTGTCCGACCGCCCCGAGAACTCCAGGATCAGAGTTTCAAAGGAGGCTGTGATTACAAATTAAAGAAAGAAAGTTCCACATGGAGAAAAAGAGAAAAGAGCCAGCCGTTATATGGACATCACAAAAGACTAAAAACAAAACTATGACTATGATGACTTGACTTTATGACAGACTTAAAGGGACACTTCACCCTTTTTGCAAAAAAATATATGTTAATGACGTTTAGAAGCTTTAGAACACTTTCCTGGGGGTCTTTATGTGTGTAATATGTGGTTTTAGATATTTTAGATTGTAGCAGTGAGCCTGTTGTCTCTGATGTCATGGACACTGGGCTCACTTCCTTCCTGGACTACATGTTGTCTCAGTAAGACAGCTCTCCCCCCTATCCACAAGGAGGAGCAGTGCACCAAAGAATTATGGGAATTGTAGTCCAGGAAGGTAGTGAGACCAGTGTCCATGACATCAGAGACAACAGGCTCACTGCTACAATCTAAAATATCTAAAACCACATATCACACACATAAAGACCCCCAGGAAAGTGATCTAAAGCTCCTAAACGTCATTAACATATATTCTTTTGCAAAAAGGGTGAAGTGTCCCTTTAACAGTGTATATGGCATAATGTTTCTGTATCTGTATTTCTCTATTTGATTTGAAGTGGATGCACAAAACGCAATTCCGCTGTACGTTGAACACAGTGACAATAAACATCTAATCTTATTTTAAAAGGAAAATCCCTGGCAGACTATAGTCGTGCCAAAAGGGAAAGTAGCAGATCTACAAGAAGAGCACAACATGTCATATGGCGTGTTGTGAGCTTGTAGATCTCTGAATTGATTTGATGTCATTTGCCTATAATGACATCCCCCAAGTGGTTTGAAGTGGTTCAAAGAGCTCATGGAACCGTATTGTGCCACACCGGTTTGTGGTCTGATATTTAAAACTAAAATCCGGGACTTATATTGAATAAAATAAAAAATATTTGAACCAATCTGTAAACTAGTACATCTGCAAGTGGCTGGAGATTGTTAAGACAGCTTGGCCCTGGTGTCAGGTTGGACACAGACTGGTGAACTAGATCAGGGGTTCTCAACCCCTATTGGGGGTCGCCAAATTATTATATTTTTTTTTTGGGGGGGGGTCCCCAAATTACATAAAAAAAGAAAATTGCAACTGAAAGGCTCGAAAATGACATTTCTTTTTTACATAGTACACATAGGCATAAACTTTCCTTAATGATTATATCTGGTTTCAGTATTCATTTATGATGTATTTTCTCTAATATTAAAGCGGGGATGACACGCCCCTCGGGAAGCTATTAAGGCTATTAACGCTAGCATCTAGATTGTGACGTACTTACGGGCCAGCTCAATTTGACCAATAAAATTGATCTTGTATCTGGTCTAAATGTCAGAGCGGCTCTGGGCTCTGCGAGTTAGCGTTCCTGGTGGCTATCAACTCATGCTAGTGGTTTTGAGGTCACTTTTAGCTTCATAGCTGGGTAAAAGTTTGGTGGAAAAATTAATTTTTTTGCTCGAAAATCTCGTTAGAATGATATTGAGTTGACGTGTAAGTTTTAGGGTGAACTGTTGCATAATCGCAATTTCGCGTGACGGGTTCCATCGTACCTATCTTGTCTTATCTGTCTCCCCCCGCTGACACGCCCTCAGCCGGCTAAGTGCTGAACAGGGCTCACGGAGCCCTGGAGCTTCACGTAACGTTACTCTAGCGGCCGGCCTAACCTGTGTCCGCCCCTCTCTCTCTCTCTCTCTCTCTCTCTCTCACACACACACACACACACACACACACACACACACACACACTCTCTCTCTCTCTCTCTCTCTCTCTCTCTCTCTCTCACACACACACACACACCGATATGGGGGGGCGGTCTCTCTCTCTCTCCGTGCACAACTTGGAGCTCTCCAAATAGCCACCAGAAGTATGATGAAACTTGACATAGCGTTATTTAGGCTATAATGATCAACTTGTATGGGTGATCATTTTATGTATATCAAATATTATACCCCTCCATACACACACACACACACACACACACACACAAACACACACACACCGACAGTCAGAGAACTGACTCACTAAACAACACTAAACAACGTTGGATTCGTACAGTGCAGAATGCAGATAAGTGTAGGCCTATGTTCTTATTATAATTGTGAGTTTGTTTTTTAACATGCACCGCGAGTCCACGGGAGCCGATCTACAAGCTCACAACGCGTTGCACTGCGAGTAGCCTAGAGAAGGCTGTCAAGTGAGCAGCGCAATCGCGCATGCTATAGAAATATCCTAATAAATAAATAAAAAGGTGTCGCTTGCAGGGGCAGTTTCCTTATGGGACTTGCCTCTAGAATGCATGCATAGGCATGCAAGTGCACTCGGCATTTATCATATATATAGACTAGTACGAAGTATAATTAAATGATCACAGCCACAGGCATTCTAGGTCGGGACACATGAAATCCACGTAAATGCCTTTCCGCTAGCTTCACGTCATTATATCAGCGTAAACGCGAGAAAACATCAACTTCTTTTTTTTCACCGCTGGGGGGGGGGGAGGCGGGGCTGCGGATAGCCCCCATGAGGATCATCAGAACTATTCGGGTCTGCAGTTACAGCACACATTTTCTTATATTATGGCGACGAGTATAGTCACTCATGACGGACAATCGGACATATAGGCAATGAAACGGTCAGTAAAGTGGAATGAATCACAGCATTATATCGCCCCTTGCTGCAGAATGGGAAAGAATGCAGAATATTTTCATGGCTTATAATCTAGGACAGGTCAGACGATCAGTTGAGGCAATTTATTATTTGGTACAGAGTCACACTCAATTCAATTCAATTCAATGGGCTTTATTGGCATGAGAAAACATACGTTTACACACACTCAAAGAGTACGGCAATTTCCCCGTTTTGATGTGCCTTCTCATCAATTCATTATGCATAAACAAACATTTCACATGAACAAACAATATTGGTAAAACTAACACATTTGAGTACGTTATATACATTTTATTTTCACACATTTAGAGTCCGACCGGCTGAGAGCAGCCTGCATGACTACCAGAGGCTATACCGTGTGCGCACTAGGCTGTGCCCCGACGGTGAGAGGGGACAAACGGACGTGAGCAGGGCTGCATCCCAGCTCTCTGCCGCAGCATGGAACTCCGAGTGCGAAATAGCGATTATGCAACAGCTTACCCTAAGACCTACACGTCAACTCAATGTCATTGTAAGGAAGCTTTTCGAGCAATAAAATAATTTTTTTTATTACACTTTCACTTTGTATGACGCAAAAGGCCACCTCAAAACCACTAGCCTTTACTGCGCTAGCCACTCAGCTCGGCTAGATGCTAGGTCACGTCAGAGCCTGAGATATAGTCACGTGTCGTTTGAAACTGTTTTCATTCAGACCACGTGATGTACCTTATCAGCAATGTTAATCTCGGGCTTTGACACTCCCCCTTTAAGGTTATTTTTGCAGTCAGTTTGGGGTCGCGAGACATGGCCAAAGCATTTCCCCAGCCCAAAAATGTTGAGAACTAATTTACAACAACATGTTGGAAAAGTTTGAGAGCAAGAGTGTCTGTCCTGTTGTCTTTGTTTTGTTTGTATGTTCACATTTGTCATTGTTTAACTGTTTTTAGTTTTTATCACATTTATATATATATTTATTATGTATTGTATGTGGAATTTACATTACCTGACATTATTATTTTTCATTTTATATAACTGAATTACTTATTATCATTGTCAATAATACTCTGAAGTTGTCATATACAAAAAAATGCCTAATAAAAACAGTATTAAAAAAAAAAGAAAAACGTTGAGAACCCCTGGACTACATTATGTCATTAAAGAGAGCTCACCTGATTGGACACTAGACGCACCACCACCTTTATTGTAGTTCAGACATTGTTCAGGCATCGGGAGAGAGAGACATAACATAACGGACATAAAACTTATGGACTGCGGCTTTAACCCATTCTGACCTGAGATCAGATTCATACAAGGTTTCCACTGGACACACACTGGTCTGATTAACCCATTCTGACCTGAGATCAGATTCTAAAAAATGTCAGTCGTTCTTCGATTTTTCAAAAATAGCAGACCTACAAGCTCGTAGCGCGCCACTCGGTGGCGCGCTATGAGCTTGTAGATCTGCTATTTTTCAATAGCTAAAGCATGACATGATGCTATAACACCAAAATGGGTTCCCGTTCAGAATGGGTTAAAGTTGTAAACATGGGAAATACTTATTCACTCGTAAGCTGAGAGGACTGGCAAAGTGGCAAAGGCTGTGTTGTCGCATGTGAGTCGTGTTGCATGGCTATATTAGTGCGTGCAAGCGTGCGCGCATGTGTGTGTGTGTGTGTGTGTGTGCATGTGCGCGAAGCCTGTTGCAGAACAAAGCACAATGAGCCTACTGTCTGCGCTGCCATATCAATACGAGTCATCATAGACGACACACACACACACACACGCACACACACACACACACACACACACACACGCACACGCACACGCACACGCACACGCACACGCACACGCACACGCACACACGCGTGGTGAACTCACCCTTCAGATGTGTCATGACTTTCCGGGCGATCCACACGGGCTGGGAGATGTTCAGCGACATCAGGAAGCCGGTGAGCTCTCGGTTCTCCGGGGCGTTGGAGACCGCGGCGAGGGCCCCCGAGCGCTGGCTACACAGGCGCCCGGCGTCGTGCCACGCCAGCTGGTCCGGCACGTACTCGTAGTAGGACTCGCCGTCGGCAGCGGCGAGCACTATTAGAAACGAAACAGAGCGTTTGAAGTGTGAGTGGTTTAATCAAGACCTGTGGTTTCCCAGACCCAATAGAGCACCGCAGGCCCGCCCCCTTTCAGAAAAGCGAGTGGCCCAGGAAATGAAACCCCCATGCATTCTCCCAAAAATTATATTAGAAGTGCCGATGGGAGAATGCATTGGGGTTTCATTTCCTGGGCCACTCGTTTTTCTGAAAGGGGGAGGGACTGCGGCGCTCTATAGACTGGGGGTCCTCCGGACTGTGTCATGGCGCGCAGTATGGTTCTAGAAGGACCCGGTAAAGAAAAGGAAAAAAAAACTAAAGCTTATTTATTTTGATCAACGTTTCAATCAGTGTAGATAGATGGTTCCAGACCTCATGCATGCACATTTCTACAGCCCAAAACAATGGCAGACTTTTGGGTCCAATGCGGACGCTGATCCGAGTCCTACATAGACCACCTAACCTTACCTTTAACCCATTCTGACCTGAGATCAGATTCATACGAGGTTTCCACTGGACACACAACTGGTCTGATGAACCCATTCTGACCTGAGATCAGATTCTAAAAATGTCAGTCACTCTTCGATTTTTCAAAAATAGCAGACCTACAAGCTCGTAGCGCGCCACTCGGTGGCGCGCTATGAGCTTGTAGATCTGCTATTTTTCAACAGCTAAAGCATGACATGATGCTAACACCAAAATGGGTTCCCGTTCAGAATGGGTTAACAGCTGAACTTTATTAATTTAACCACTTAACCACAAACTTTATATACTGACCGGGGTTAACAGTAGTAACAACCAGTAGTACAAGGAAAACAACCGCCAGCTTGTTTTTTATGACGCAATCCCAGCTCTCTAAATCCATACAGACTTTTCTTTAGTTTCCTTTAGTTTCCAACGTGGCAGAAAGTCTCTTCTAAGTAACCACTATCCAAAACATTCAGTGGCAGCCTGGCCCTGAAATATTAGAACGTTACACACAGTTGTTCCAACTAGGGCAGACTAGGATTTTCACATCAGCCAGTTAGTTCACGATTATATTTATGAGCTAAATATGATTTGTAGAATAGAAAAGGAGTCCCAAAAGATGGCTGATCAACTGCCAAGGTTGAAATGATGCAAATATCATCAAAACCCATGTTTTGCCGCATGACCCTGCTTGTTCCACCTCTGCGCTAAGGTTTCACCAAATTATCTTCCAAGCTCAAAATTAATTATGAGTTCATTATTCAGCTAACGTTATCCTCCCTAAGTCAGACCGGTCACTCTCCCATAACTTATGAGCTCCAGAAAAGCCCCTTCTCACTTCCTCGCCAAGTATTACATTACAATTATAGAGGCCCCACTGCTAAGCAAAGCAGCGAGCCTCCTACTTTCTCAGACCTGAGTTGAACCGACCTGCGACGGCGGTTACAGTTTGACGTGATCTCAGCCTAGCAAGGGGGATTAATGACTGGCGACCGATTCTGGGGGGGCAAAGGGGTGAACCCTAACCACATGCTATTAAGGCCTGTTAAAAGTGTGGTGAAGTCATGAGATGTTACAATTACAGATGTCATCTCCAAGGCAAACTAAAGGCTGAGAACCGTATCGTTTAAGGCAAGCTGTGTAAAGTTTCTGCGGTTCCAAGCGGAATCTTCAGGGCTGTGATGCTGCTGTCCAGAGCAGAACAGGGGTTACCGTGGTCTCAAACGTCAGTGGATAGAGCGTCTCACTCGGACCACCAGTGATTACTACTGCAACCCATGTGACATTTCAGTTAACATAGGGTAGTCTTTCTAAATCACTTAATATGATTTGTATCTCTGGGACCACAACAGTAAGGGTCCATTTGGTTCCATAATTTCCATTCATACACTTCAGTTACAGTCAGACCCATAAGGGTCTATTTGGTTCCTATAAGTATCAGCCAAGGCAAACACTATTAGAGCCAGACTTAGACTTACTTCCCGTATCTATGTGACGCCTCTTTAGGAGAGCAGAAGTAGGTTGGAACTACATGAACACATAATTCTGGCCTATTCTTTAGCCCCATGGTCACTGCAGGTCACTGGCCACTGAACTAAAAATCATAAACATTCTTGACAAGCCACACAATCTTATCAACATGCTGACACTAAATGGCTTTTGGTTTATTTATTTATTCATTTTTTAAGAGAGACAAATCAGGAGAAAATCGACTTTGTAGTAATGAACCTTTAATCTTTGTCCTGGCAACTATCTATAGCAAACGAAATAGAACGTTCACGAGATCTGCCGTCAGACGGTGACCACTTTGACTTACAAGAACATTTGTGTACAATTTCGCCTCCTAGAAGCAAAAGTGTGAGCTGGGCTGCTGTCTTCCTAAATTAGCGCATCTTTGATCAAAAATCCCAGATTTGCACAGAAGGTGGTCGTTGCCTGTTCCAGTAACAACAAGTGTCCAACAGCTTTGTTTGATTGGCACTGCAGCCAAAGATGGTTAATTTAGGAAGCTAGCACAAGCATCACTTTGCCACCAGAGTCAAAGTGATACACAAATGGTCTCCTAAGACGTAAACACAGCTTCTGAATGATACTTTGGCCCCATGGTCACTTAGGACCTAAGTGACCATGGGGGGGTTTTTACATTCACTCTCACATTGGCATTAATAGACCACAACCTGCTTCCTTGCCTCTTAAAGAGGCACACACGTACTGTACTGTATGTCACACAAAAACGGAAAGAAAAGGCAAGTTGGGCAGTCTTTCTTCTTTTTCTTTGAGTGGTGCAACCACTCCTAGAAACAGCAATGTCCGTCGCTCCCTATGTGTGTCTGTCTACTGTATGTCCGTACTCCGTATGTATGTTTTATATTTGTCTTGGCTGCAGCAGGAACCACAAATTACACCTTTATGAGCTTCCCGTTCAAATCCACTGCCGAGCCAATAAAATTAAGCTATAGAAAAATGAAGCTGGACCAGGAGATGGGCATGCCGGCCACCTTCTGGGGGGAAAACACTGGGACAGAAGTGCTTAACTTCCCCCTGGAACCCCCTCAATGACCAAGTTAAGTTAAGAACCAGGGGCAAGGGGACACATCGACACCCAATAAATGTTGGGATAGGTACAGTACATGGTAAATCATGGAAAGGAGATATTTAAGATGTCTTACCTGATGTAAAATGATGAAACCAAATCTGAAACAGAATATCAAGTATACCGGTAATTGGTTTAGTAGTGTACTGTAAAGTAGCCTACACATTTCAAACGTTTTATGCTCTTATGTTTAGTCTATTTTCCAATATTGTGTCCACATGGAAAGTAACTATAATTACAATTACTCAAATACTGTACTTTTTCCTATACTGGAGTATTTCCAATGTTCTATCATTTTACTTCTACTCCTCTACATCTCAGACAAATATAGTACTTTTTACTGCACTGCACTACAATTACTTGAAAAACAATAGTTACTAGTTACTTGGTAGATCTTTTTTATTATTATAAAACATACTATTGTATGTATTTGAACATTTGATAATACTTGTACTTTTACTCAGGGCATTTTCTTTTGCATTTACTTTACTTGTAACAGAGTATATCTACATTCATTGCAGCATATTGATACCTTTAAGTAAAACGAAATGTCCATGTACCAATATGACAGTCTCTTTGCACAGCATCACAGTTAAATTCATACATCGTTTAAGTTAGGGCCTACAGCACTTAAGTTAAGATGAATCAATAAAGTAATTTCAATTGAGCAAATTTGTCAATAAAGAACTCAATAACTTGACTCGACTAAAAAGAAGAGAAAAAATAAGCCAGGCATGCAGTCCCACCTATATAAACAACAGGGCAAACCAGGCTGTATTACTGGCCTGTGGCTCATTTTCACATCACATTTGTCTTTACTTGACAGAACAGTAAATATCATTTGCACGGCTCTTTAGGGAGGACGAGATGGAAAACACATTTAGGGGTTCAGCGTGTCTTGGCAGGTTCCGCAGTGTAGCTACACTCAATGTGCCTGTTTGAATCAAGGACACAGTAGTTGTTGCTGGCCAAAACAAGCCACAATGAACAAAAATAAATAGTTTTTTAATACTTACAAGCATATTCGTGCATATTAACCGTCCGCGCATCCTATGAAAATGTAAATAAAACAAAGCATTCGTTAGTAAACAAAAAGCATTTTGGCTCCAACAGTTAGTAAAGGCAATGCAACAGAAGCCTGTGCATATAATAAATAGGTCCTCTTAAAAACATGTAAATGATAATTTGTTTAAGAGTTTTGATAAAAACATTATCTTTCTTATATTTACCTGAGTCCTCCGGTGTTAAAAATGATGAGTCGAGTTGTCCCAAAACAAAACTTCGCGCGTTTAGCTACACTCCACCTCAGTCGACAACACCGTGTCGTGTTGTTGTTAGTAACATTGTAAACATAATGGCACGTACGGTAGAACGTTGACAAAATTCAAAGTCTTATTTTAAAAATTATAATCCAACTTCGTACTTGGTTTGCCGTCGGTGGGAGCCTGCAGTTCCTTGACAGAATGTATGGAGAGATGCAGAGAGGGAGGTGGGCGTTCCCCTCTACTCAGTACTCACAGCTGCTCAGAGGTGCCAAGAAAACAAGGAACCTAATTAGTATTACCACTTACCAGCGGTGGTAAAAGTAGGCTACTTAAATACTGCAATGTAGAGTGCAAGTACAGATAAAAAATAAATAAAAAGCACTAAAGTATAACATGGCATCAAAATATACTTAAAGTAAGCTATACAGTACCAGTTTCAATGACTATTTTGCAAATAGTCTAGGCTAGTGTTTGTCAATAATCAAAGAGTAAACAGTATATGTACACAGAGTAAAAACTACAACATTGTCTGATATGTAGCAGAGTAGAAGTCAAAGTATTGCAAATTGGAAACGCTCCAGTAAAGTAAAAAAAGAAAAAAATTGTAGGCCACTTAAAAAGTACATTACAGTATGTTGCCCGCGTTACCACTTCACAGAGGGGGCCAAGAAAACAAGGCACTTTATGCATTTAACCTACAGCAGTACGACTACAGCAGTAGTCTCTCAAGACAGACTGTTGCCAGGCCGCTGTTTTCCCCCGAATATTTGACGAGGGGATTCTCAGATTGCTACAGCAGTGGCTCTCAAACTTTTTTAATTCAACGGTCATAAGATTAAATTACCAAAACATAAGCTTAGAACGCTGGCCTGGCCATTTGCACTTGGACCGACTCGACGACAATGTTTTGAACATGAACGAACGCAGGCATGCAATTTTGAGTCAAAACCTCAATTATTCATGAACGGTTATAAAGTACATGCACAGGAGGACATGGTATTGGAAACGTATAAGTGTAAAGCATTTTGTTCCAATAAATGCACTCGGCACAGCATTTTCTTTTAAAGTTGCTTTATTTGTCATGTAATAGACATTTGATAAAAACAAATTTAAGAAATCCCTGTACAGTCTTAAATATTTGATTGTGCTTGGTAAAATGTTTGATAGGTCAATCATGTGGCAGCTCAAAGTAGCCTATATATGAAGTGTGTGCAAGGTTCAGTGCAAGTAATAACTCCAGCCCTCGGTCACTCCTGAGTGCAACGTGTGATATAATTATGATATAGACAATGACGGTTAATACAGTAAAGCAATTTGTGTTTCTCATTTTGACCAGACCGCTTTACGCAAGAAATAAAATGTACCAACAAACCTAATAAACGCCAACAATGAGACTTACATCACTGTATTTTAAAGTGTGCACAGTACAATATATATATATAATATACAAAACGCTAAAAACTTTATTGGGAAAATAAAGGGTTAAAAGCAAGGAAAAAGCATGTAAAGGTAAAAATTGTACTGGTTGCAATTGGATACAGCAGGAAGACGATGTCGAGTTGTACCAATTAGCTAAGTTATATAAGAGAGACTTGAGAGTTGCAAATAATACAACATCCAAACTGAGGCTTCATCCTACATAAACGTAGCGTTTTCGTTTTCGTTTTCGTTTTTTAAAATCTCTCTGTCCATACGACACGTTTTTTTAAATCTCTGTCCATATGATCAATGGCAAGACCCATGCAAAACTCCGTTTACATTGTCCACACGGGAACACACAGGCGGGGTTTAAAAAAAATACACTGTGGCAGGAGTTTTCCAAAAGATGCGTTTATATGGACCAAAAACGCGTTTGCGTGTGGGCGACCCCCCCAAAACGCATATAAAAACCTACGTTTATCCATTTACCCGGATACGTGTGGACAAGGCCTGAGAGTTACAATAATATACAGCCAAAAACTCAGACAAAGCGAGGGGTACCGGTACTTTTGCAGGACGTATACACCGTATCGCAGGAGAGTGCGTGAGAGTGCGCCTTACTGAAGGTTCTCTCTCTGAGAGCACCAACAACAACCTTCTCCTTGGATGACGTCGAGTCTCCGCCAGAGCTCCTCTCCGAGCTGGCAGAGCTTCTCATTTCCGGCGCATCCCCCGGTTGGTTAAAGGTGGCTTTGGCCAGCGCCTGGAGGGCCGTGTGGAGCGTGTCGCGCGTGTCCAGGACCCTCTTGACGCAGGGCAGGCGCAGGCTGTAGGAGGAAGACGTCGTGCCTTTGGTCAGGCCGCCGCTGATGTGCTCGTCTACCGCCCTGGCGGAGGAGGAGATGGCGTGCGTGCAGACGCCCATGTCAGACTCCCAGACTTTACCTGGAGAGAATAGCGTGATTATTTTAAATATATGAACGAAAAAAAATAGATCATATAATAATGGCCAAAACGGTTACTTTTCAGGATTCAAATAAAAATGTGCAGATCTACAAGGCAAGCTCAAAATGTGGCGTGAAGCTTGAGCTTGTCTGTAAAAGTAACTTGTCTGCTACTTTAGCAAGTAAGGCATTAGTTTACAAAAAAGAAGAAAAGTTAGAATATGGAGATGGTGGTTTCTGCTTCCGACAGCAACGATATACATATAGCAGTCAATGTTCCAAGACTTTAGGTTGCAATTTAATTCCTTAAATCGTGTTAAATTCGGATTGACACAAATCCTGCAATTGCACAACAGAAAAATATTGCAAAAAAATAATTCTTTGGCATCACACGAAAGATTTTATTACAGCACTGGCTGCTATGGGGCTTGGCCTTTGCCGTTCTCTTACTATTGATTTCTGGGAATGTTGGTGATCTAAGAGACATTTTATTGTTACACACACACACACACACACACACACACGTTGCTGCGAGTTACAGTACCCAGTGTCCAAGGTTGCGAGTCTAAAATGTAAGCATGATTAAAACCAGCCTCTCTGCGTTGGTAGCTATAGCAATCATCAGGATGTTCTTTACCTCTGAGACTGGTGGACAGGGAGTGGTGCAGCTGTCGGACAGCCTGGTTGAACTGGAACAGTCTGGCTGCCGTGTTCCCCAGACTCTGCAGCTGGAGCTCCAGGTCCTCCTCCTCCCCCGCGCTCTCTGGGCTGACCTCCTGCTCCTGTGTGGTGGACACAGGTGTGAAAATGCACGCACATCGTCGCACGGCATACAGTACTGTACTGTACTGTACGTTGTAGGACACATTTTGGAATGGCCTTCTGGTTTCTGTTATGTTTGCACCAACTAAAATCAGGGTATCCAAAGACAAAAGCAAACATTTGAGATTGATAAGGTATATCCCAGTACCTAGGTTTCTGAACACAGATTTCAGGGCATCGAGTGATGAACCTCTTGACCAGGGGCGGATTTACTGTAGGCAAAGTAAGGCTGATGCCTTAAGTCTCATTCATAGTCTGGATTTTCGGTGGTGGTGTGACCACCTCTCCGGTGGTGAGGTGGCCACCACTCCGGTGGTGAGGTGACCACCACTCCGGTGGTGAGGTGACCACCACTCCGGTGGTGAGGTGACCACCACTCCGGTGGTGAGGTGACCACCACTCCGGTGGTGAGGTGACCACCGGAGCTGAAATAACGTTGAGCGGTAGTAAGTAAAACAGAGAGAAGGGGCTGGGACAGTGGCGGTGGTTTGCTCTTCACCGCGGCTCAGTGACGTCATGTTGTAGTTCGGTGGTCACCTCAGTGACGTCATGTTGTAGTTCGGTGGTCACCTCACCACCGAAAATCCAGACTATGAATGAGCCTTTTACATGGCCACGTTTCTGCCTCCCCTCCGACAAAATTAACTATTATTAAATTATATTGCCTATAGGCCGCCACCTAGCCGCTACGCAAGGCAGACAGACGGTGTATCAGACAGAAGAATACACATCTATTCTCTCTGTGTCCTGCGTGTCTGGAGGGGTTTGAGTCTGAAGTCTTTTCACACTGGCATCCCCCCCCATTCACAGAACCGGTTTTCACGTGACGACATATAAACACGACACACTTCCCGACCATATTCTTCATTTGATTGTTGAGAAAGCAGAGCAGAGACACAGCAATAGCACCGGAGAAAGCAAAAAGGTTGTCCAGGGCAAACTTAATTTTCAACGTGAGGACGCCTAAACGTGTAGGGTAGGCTCTACCACCACGGCAGACGGCACTGCTTACAGCGGCTGTCACACCAGCCCCGCTCACCACCAGTACCACCACAGCGCCTGCTCTCGACAAGGAGATGGTAGCAGTTTACTTTTACACAGGCTGAAGGACTAAGAATTGGTTTTGAATATTTTTGGAAAGATAAACCTTGTGTTTAGTTCTTTTGATTAATTTGTGACTGCTGCTGCACTAAAACAAGTTTGAAACTTAATTTGCACGAGTCTCTTAAAAGTTTGACACTATTACAGTGCACTGGTACCCGACCTAAATGGTGTGAAACCCATTTCTCCAGCCCTATGATCACTCCGTTTACACTTGACTTAATCACATAATGTATACTTGGTCACAGCAGTGACCACCTTCTGATTCCCAGGCTACGCACTCCGCTACAGTGAGGAGGATTGCGTTGTGAGTGAGATAACTGCAGCCTCATCCACCACTTAAATCCCAACTTCTCCAGTGGAGTTAAGTTAGTCAAGTGCCTTGCTCATTGGGGCACTAACAGTACTGGCTGAGGGAAAGTATAATCACACACACACACACACACACTCACTATTCCCCACCCAAACTATCCCAGCTGGTCCAAGGATTCACTTCTCAGTTTCTCTCTCTCACACACACACACACACAGAGAGAGTTCTGACTGATGTCACTGGAAAAACGAGAGACCGTTCCAAGGGGATCAGTCCATTCCTATGACATAAATGTAACAGCGTTCATCTCCATGCACTGCTGTAGAGGAGCCAATGTTGATCTCAATGAAACGCAAGCCTCCTCAGGCCTCCATTAGCAGAACCCTGAATAGTGGGAAACATACGCAGCAATAAACCCTCTTCACTTCGGCCAGGAATTTCACTTTCCGATTGCAACACCTTTTTGCAAAGAACATGCCGTTTTCACCTTTTCTTACCATTACACTGGAGGGGAAAAGAATAACAGTCACTGCCGTGTGAAGTGAGAGGCCCACTTTGGATGCCACATGAATGGCACATCTATATTAGGGATGGGTCCGATCAATCGATAAATCGGACCCGAAATCGATTATTACAAATAATAATTGATAATCGATTTCTTGATTGATAAGGCACCAACCTGGACATCGGTAGCAATTAGGGTTTCAGTGTCTTGCTCAAGGACACTTCAACACCAACTCTGGGGGAGCCCGGGACCGAACTGGGAACCTTGTGGTTCCCATCGGGAACCCCAATCCCGCTCTACCCCACATGTCACTGCTTAACCCATTCAGGACTGAGGTCCTTGCTATATATAGTAGATTGCAACAAGAACCACAATGTGTTCAATATAAATCAAAAGTGTTTAATACAGGTTTAATGTTTGTTTTTAGTTCAATGTTTGTTTTAAAAAACACCATTGACAATGAAGAGAAATTAATGTTAGTCTTGTTCCTAACAAACATTAAATCCCATTAACAATAAAGAGAATGTAATGGTTGTGTTGTAGACACGGTTTTACATCATAGAAATCCTTGGACGATTACTATTGCAATTTATTTTGGGTAAAAATCTTAGATTGAATGGCCTAAAAAGGCCTGCCAAAACACAGTGACGACGTCGGGACGTAAAAAAGTGGGGGGACAATATTTGAGATGGAGAGGTGAGACTAGAGAGCAGAGCAACTGAACGTAGGGGAGGTTAAGCCCATCGCACACCGTCTGTGACCGTCTGCGGCGCGACGCCGCCTGGAAAATAGAACTGTGTTCTATCGGCGCGCCGGGCGGCGCGGCGCGACGCGGCGGACGGAGCCGGTGTGCGATAGGTTCATTGAAAATAATGGAGGCGGACGCAGCCGGTGGGCTTCAGATAGCCAGAATGGTCATTGCAGCGAGAGACAAGCATGCAGCGGCATGAACAAAATACCAGAAACAAATAGACCAGTCATTCCCCAATAGTGCGGGGGGACATTCAGACCCAAATGACCCCCTCTCCAGCACCTATGACCCGACAGCAACAATCTGGCACAAGATGCATATTCTTTTTTTTTTTTATATATATATTTTTTATCCCACGATTTTGTAACCCATTTTTCACCCCTGTGCCAATCATCTACTGTGATCCTGGGCTCAACACACCCTCCGCCAACCTGGGGAGAGCAACAGACTTAACTCATGCTCCCCCAAGATGCATATTCTACCGCACTTTATTTCCAAATGACACAAAGAAAAAAACACTACACCCGACAATAAAGTTTAAAGCTACTGGAAACAACTCAAAACCACAATTCTCACCAACTGCACACACAACACACAACACAGCCCTGTCAGAAACCAATTAAGACATAAGCAGCCAATAAGTCACTTTCTTCCAAACCCTTTTGTCGTCTCAACGACAATGACATTGTGTGGGTGGTGAAAACCCCCCCAGAGGTTATTGGCCTTCGGGCAGTCGGTGACGTGACGATGAGCGTCCCTAGCAAAGCGTTGTCGTTTTGTGTGGTTTAAGATAACGGCAAGCAAGCGTGTTCAGGGTGACTGATGGCAACACGTTCATTATCTGAACGGTGGCCCAAGGGGAGACTGGGGGGGAGATAAGCCAAGAGGACATTGGGCTCCAACAGCAGCCATTAACGATGACTGGCAGCTTTAACAAGCCTGCTGGGATGGTGGCGATGAATAGCATTTTAGTGTCACGACTCACGATGCGAGATGTGTTTTTTTTTAATGCCGTGTACTGTATGAGGTTATTCCATATATTGATGCAATGTATTCGAGTGGCGATAGGACACAATTTGGGTTACATACACACACACACGAGAAGCTGGACATAGGAGGGGCTAACAAACACATGCCATCAATAATGAATGGACAATTTTTTGTGTTTGTGTAAACACAAACACTGCATTGATGATGAAGGTGAGGACGCAAATTGTGATTGGCTGGAATGAGATGACGTACGATAAGAGCGCCACCCCCACTTCACATGGGTGTGATTTATAATAATATAAATACATTATGCTTTTATTGACAAATCTGTATGAACGTATGGCAGTTGGAGCCGAGGAGTAATACCTGTATAGTGAATAAATTCCCTTTGGGGATTAATAAAGTATACAGTATCTTATGCATCATTTTGTGCTTGTGGTTCTACTGTAGCTTACCGACATGTGACAGTGGATGTATTGCTGAAGAGCACAGGTCAAGTCTACCGTCTGGGACTTCAGATTGTGTAGGACCTGCAAAAATGGAGATGGTACAGCAATATTATTATTATTAAAAATTAACACACTCAAGATCTACTTCCATTTGTTTGTGTACTGAATTTGTTCCATCCCTGTGTATATGATTGATTGACTTATTAGCAGGGTGTTTGACTGTACAACTACCGTCCTGTACTGTTAAAGGTTCTGGTTATGCTAAAAGGATAACACAAAAAGCCCCCAGGGGTCTTATTTGCATTGTGGTCTAGTTGCATTACTGATTAATACAATACATCAGAGGAAGGAGGGGAAAGTGGGGCAGCAGATAGACGCTACTGTACCAAGGAGTTAAACTATGCATTTTGAACGTCAGCCATTCTTTTAGTTTGGGTAGGGAGTCAAACTATTTTGGTAGTGATGTAAATAGGTTTTCAATGTAATGAATCCCGGGATGCAGGGATGGTCTTTTAGCTGAGTCCCAGGGACATTGTATGAGTCCCACTTCAACGACGTTAGGAGTCATATTTTGCCATTTTTACAAATTGCAGCATTTAACCAATTTAATTTTATATGGTTATAATGTGGTTATATTCATGTAGAAAACAGAAGAAGAAATGATTATTATAACTAAAGCTAGCAAAATAAACTAGAATAAAAAAACAGTACAGTAGTGCATCCCGTGGATGCAGGTCTTTTTATTGGGTCCCTTAACTATAAACTGCGTTTTGGGATGAAATATGCACCCTATTTTAATCTCTGGGTAGTACATTCCACATTATGGCGGCAGCATAGTAGAATACATTTTTAGCCATGTTTGAACCAAACTTTAGGGGAGGGACAGGGTCAGTTTGTCATAACAACATGATATCAATGACAGTCATTTCCCCGTGTCCCCAGATCATCATCACTTACCGGGTTCCTTGGATACAACAGCTGGGTTTCCCTCAGCATGTCATTGTTGATAATAAGCCCCTCCTTCAGAAGGGACTGGACACCCTTATTGGTCCCCTCCAGTAGTGACGTGGCCACTGACAGCTGAAAATAACCAATCACAACTGTAAATGTTGAAGCACTTTATCTAAGAAACGGATTGAATATGCCAGCAATAGACCTTCTAGGGGTGTTAATCCAACTAAGAAAAAAAATAATCGATTACAATTCAAACCCTACTTGCATGTCATAGGTTTCAAAAAGGCCGATCTACAAGCTCAAGTGTCGCATTGTGACCTGGGGTGAGCTTGTAGATCTGCTATTGTCACTATTTTTGCACGCCAGTGCTGTTCGTAAAGTATGTGGCACGACACTGATGTGCGTAAAGTATGTATCATTTTTATAAAGAGCTGGGGAGATGGGAGGACACTATCTATCAACAATGACTCATATCAGAATATAGTTCTTTAAACAATAAGTTGTTTAGGAAATTACTTACCATTCACATAAACATTAGTATTTAGGGGTACGCTTTCTAATTCTTAACCAGGAAATCTACCATCACACCTAAACTGGCTACACACACACAGCATCTTCAGATCGTCCTCAACCAAATACAATTCTGAGCACAGGGAGGGGATTGAAACGTTTCTCTGCAGCAGATTCTCTAAATAAAGCTCCAAAGTTCATTAATCTCGCAGGTGGTGGTGGGAGGGCATTAGCGTTTCCCATTTGTCTTATTTATTTGCACAGGAGTAGAGAAGTAGGCCTTAATTATTTAATGAACATTTTGATCCAGACAAGTTCTGCTAACCCACCATCCTGTGGACAACAGCAGCAAGGGGTCAACCGCTCCATGAAGCGCAAATTATGACTAATTTAGTGGCTTTGGTTGGTTAGATATGTTGCATTCTTATGCCCACTGAGCACCTCTCAGAGAGAGAGAGACATTTCCACGTTAACAGAGAAGTTCAGAAATGGTCTGGGAATTTAGTAGCCGTCTTAATGAGAGGTTGTAGAGCAGAATATGCGTCCCTGGTGAACTTATACAGTCCACAAAAAAAATAAAATCATACATGCCGTTTTAACATTCAGTTCAATAAATCCCCCCCCCCCTCTCTAACCACCTAACCCTTGCTCTGCCACGAGACTAATATTCCATTCTCCCGCATTATGGAGTACTGGGGGGGGGGGGGGTGCTGCTGATTACAAGGGGCCCCTGAGAGCCCTCGCTATGTACAGACGAGCTGCTGTGCAATTAATGGGGGAGTTACCTTGCCCGTGGCCCATGTGCCGAGCGCCGCAGTGTTCAGCGCGGTGCCCGTCATGGCCGCCAGCTGGCACAGCGCCCGCAGCGCCCCGTCCAGCGTCTGACCGCTCTTCCTCTGGGCCTCCGTCACCATGGAGGAGATCTCCGACTCGCAGCCCTGGGAGACGGGGGGAAAAGGGTCACGTATAGGTTAATTTAACCCATTCTGACCTGAGATCAGATTCTAAAAATTGTGTTCTACGTCACTGAGAACTATTTTTTCATTATTATTTTGGCTCTGCTTTTCCTTCTTTAGCGAACCTAGACAGTCAGAAGTTGGATTCGTGTCCAGCAGGTGGCAGCCATGTCACATACTTCTGTCGTTCCAATTTCACGCATGCGCACACCACTCGTGCTCATTCACGTACACAAACAGGTACACTCATTCACGTACACAAACAGGTACACGGACATTGCTGGTTGTAGGAGTGGTTGCACCACTCAAAAATAGCAGACCTACAAGCTCATAGCGCGCCACTCGGTGGCGCGCTATGAGCTTGT
Organism: Protomyctophum bolini; assembly: GCF_963924005.1. NCBI lineage: Eukaryota > Metazoa > Chordata > Actinopteri > Myctophiformes > Myctophidae > Protomyctophum > Protomyctophum bolini. Next base: position 5,562,489 of record NC_137869.1, read on the forward strand.
AGGTCTGCTATTTTTAAATAACTAAAGCATAACGTAATGCCTAACACCAAAACGGGTTCCCGCCTAAAATGGGTTAACAGCGTGAGCGAGTTCAACGCTGAGGCGGAAAGGGAAAAAAAAGGAAAAACTCACTGTACTGTTACTGTATATATGTAGTACCGAAACGGGTGATTTAAAAATCAGACGCCAGATCGATAACTAGCAGCAATACCCCAACAAAATGGTTGACATTGATTGAAGTGGGGCGAGTGCACAAATTATAACATCCAGAGAAACTGGAGTGAAGGTGGGAGTAGGGAAAAAATAAAACATATATAGCAAAATTGCTTACAACAAAATAATAATAAAGTATTCAGTGCTTAGGTGCGGAGGCTTTTGAAGAATTCTTACATAAATATATGATCAATTATAATATACACAGTATATTCATGTTCTGTTAGGGGGGCTCAAGGTTGACAATTCCCCGCACGCGGACATTTCCATACTCGCGGCTCCAAACCGCTCACAGCTACGACCCGTCAATCAATTCTGTGCATTCTGATTAGACGCCCGGTCGCTCACGTGGCAAAACGGGGCTTAAATCGAAACACCCCCCCCCTCCCCGTTTCAGGTGTTTTCATGGTTTTGTAATCCGAGTGGAGGGGGGAGTAGAGGGGGGGGGGGGGGCACCACCAGTTGCTGTCCTTGCACAGATGTCGATACAGTCTAGTGTGCAATCATTTCATTGAGCCAGATTGCACTGATTTGCGACCGCATAGAGCTTCTACATAGATTCCCCCATTTAATTGGTATAATTACAATTTTCCCTGCCTGAAGAAGCCCTTAAACTTCTGTCAAGACTGTCAGTGTGATTCATGCTTAACCCCCTCAGGCCAGGAACCCATATTTGGGTTCTGTACAGTATTCAAAAATGTAATTTTTTTAGGATGCTGCTATATAAATATTTGAAGTTTTTCCAGAAACCTTAGGTCAGGATTTAGAGGCGTTTAGAATCGGCCTTAGGTCTAAATGGGTTAAAAAAGACGCATTGAAGAATTTACCACATTCAACCTGGCATCTGTATATATATTTATTTATTTTGTAGATCGCCTAATTTTTCCATGTTACAAAAGTATGGTTGCCCTTTACTTCCATTAATTAATGTAGACAGTCCATGTATAGGACACCTACTGAACCCATGATGTCAGTAAGGTTATTTGAAGCAGACGTTGCACCGGATTGATTTAGATGCACAACCATCTTTATTGTAGTCTCTGGATATATCGATATCAATGACCTCTGTGTCAGGGGAGACATTAAAGGGACACTTCACCCTTTTTGCAAAAAAATATATGTTAATGACGTTTAGAAGCTTTAGATCACTTTCCTGGGGGTCTTTATGTGTGTAATATGTGGTTTTAGATATTTTAGATTATATCAGTGAGCCTGTTGTCTCTGATGTCATGGACACTGGGCTCACTTCCTTCCTGGACTACATGTGTCTCAGTAAGACAGCACTCCCGCTATCCACAAGGAGGAGCAGTGCACCAAAGAATTATGGGAATTGTAGTCCAGGAAGGTAGTGAGACCAGTGTCCATGACATCAGAGACAACAGGCTCACTGCTACAATCTAAAATATCTAAAACCACATATTACACACATAAATACCCCCAGGAAAGTGATCTAAAGCTTCTAAACGTCATTAACATATATTTTTTTGCAAAAAGGGTGAAGTGTCCCTTTAACAATTACGTACTGTAGCCTAAACATTTGTCATTTAGTATGTTATTTAGTATGTTATTTGATGCATGTTATTTATTCAATGCATTTTACTTATTATTTAATCGTCGATACATGTTTTACTGGCAAATATTGTGTGCTGTACAAATGAAGTTGTGTTTTTTTACCTGAATGAGAAGCTGAAAAAAGCCTCCCATCTTCTTCACCTGCCTGCGGAGATCCTCACAGATGGTGTAGAGATGGCCGTAGGAGGGTCTGACGGCAGCCAGCCACTGCATGGTGACAAACACTGCCCTCTCCATGGCTGAGGTGGCTTTGACCAGCTGGGTCTGGGCCTCCGGGTTACACACGAACACTGTGGGAGGAAAGACAACATGTTGACCTGGGAACGATTCTATAAATGTCTTCTAAATCCTGACAGTTTTCTGAAAAAGCTATGTTTCTTTTTTTTTCTAAATTTTGATCCCACAATTTAGTAACCCAGTTCCCTTTTCACCCAGTGCCAATTATCTAATGTAATCCTGGGCGCTACACTTCCTCTGCCAACCTGGGGGGGGGGCAGCGGACTGACCTCATGCCTCCTTCTATGCATGAGGAGTCCAAGCTGCTTCTTTTCACCTGACAGAGGAGAGTTTCCCCGGCCGGACGTAGCACGTGGAAGGAACACGTTATTCCGACCAGTTCCTTTCCCCTCCATCAGGCGCCCCGGCTGGCCAGGGGGAGGTAGTTTTAGAGACCAGGATTACGGCATGTTTTTGTGAGGGTACCTACCCGAGGGGACACGGGGAGAACATGCAAACTCCACACAGAAAGGCCCTATCGCCAACCCCCGCCTCGGGTATGGGCACTGATGACGCGGAGGAGGGAACACGCCGCCAGTGCCCACAGGGTCCCCAGCGGGAATCGAACCCAGGACCTTCTAGCTGTGAGGCGACAGTACTACCAACTGAGTACAATTGGAGATATGAGGTGGTACAGGTATTGAACATTTTCAATTATTTTTGTAGATTGTTCTAGGATAGTAACAGTAGAAATAGAATTGTTTCATTGCTTTTTGATGAACAAAAGCACCCTCTAGTGGTGTGGGTAGAAATGATTCCTCCTCACTCTTGTAATCAAACATTTTTTGTGTCGATAGATAAAAGCTTTCCTTTTTTTTTAACACCGTTTGACATTTTTACTATTGATCAAAGCCATGTCAGATCCTGCGTCTAGGTGCGACATGACCTTTGATCAGATCTAAACGTCTCAACAGAAGAGCAGGAAGACAAAATGCAACCACCCCAATCGTATAAGTAACATACTCTAATTGTAACATACACTACTATACAGATTGAACACATTTTATTCCTAAAACATTACATAATGCCGCTTTAATGTTGCAAATTGAATAAACATCCACAAATTGGACACTGTGGAGTATTTCGTTGACATGGATGTGGAAAGGTTTCATTTTTATTTTTTTTATATATATTTTTTATCCCACGATTTTGTAACCCATTTTTCACCCCTGTGTCAATCATCTAATGTGATCCTGGGCTCTACACACCCTCCGCCAAACTGGGGAGAGCAACGGACTTAACTCATGCTTCCTTCATGCTTGAGTGTCCAAGTTGCTCCTTTACACCTGACAGGGGGGGAGTTTCCCTGGTTGGACGTAGCGCGTGGAAGGAACACGTTATTCCAACCAGTTCCTTTCCCCTCCATCAGGCGCCCCGGCTGGCCAGGGGGAGGCAGTTTAGAGACCAGGATTACTGCATGTTTTTGTGAGGGTACCTACCCTAGGGGACACGGGGAGAACATGCAAACTCCACACAGAAAGGCCCTTTCGCCAACCCCGCCTTCGGGTATGGGCACTGATGACGCGGAGGAGGAAACACGCCGCCAGCACCCACAGCGCCCCGAGCGGGAATCGAACCCAGGACCTTCTAGCTGTGAGGCGACAGCACTACCAACTGAGCCACCGTGCCCCAGGAAAGGTTTCATTCTCAAGTCAATTCCCACCGTTCTCCTGGCTGTCCTCGTCCAGAGCGTCGTACAGCTCCGCCATGCGGCGGACGGCGGCGTACACCGTGCACAGGTCCGACGCCAGTCTGTCGGCCACGCCCTCCTCTGGGCGGCCGCTGCTGGTGCAGCGCAGGCGCGACAGCGTCTGGCCAATGAGCTCCTTGCAAATGCCTGGCAGGGCGGAGTCCGAGGAGCTGGGGTGGATGGAAGGGGGTTTGGACACGCCCATCAGACCTGCTGAGAGGGAAATGGAATTTAGTGTATTTGCACATGGTTAAGAACGCATAAGGAGAAACCAAAACAAGATTCTTAACATCAGGATACAACAGGGTAACCTGACGCTGCCAGATGGGGCAGTATTGGGTAACCATGTTCCCCAGCACAGCAACCATCGCCGAACAAAAAAAAAACCTGTTCGCACCAATCAGCGTGAGCTAAGGGCGGGATATGTGCGAAACCGGATGTGACGCTATATAGACACGTCAATATGATTGGTTGTGTTTGCATGCCCCCACACGGTGATAGACAGACGGTCCCATCCAATCATCTACCAAGTATCTTGAAAAAAAAAGGAACAGCCCTGTCATCGAATTGCCTCCCGAGATCCCAGATCCAAATAAGCTGTGAAACAAACTTGTGTAGCAAGCTTATTGGATCTGGCAGCGTCAGGTTAACAGGGGGGGGGGGGGGGGGAAGATAAACAGGCCTTCCTAAAGAACTAAAAAATAATTCCAGCCATTGCTTTCATGGAATACGATTTGGATTAAAGCTCCCTTGTGATTCAAGTAGTTCCATTAATGCAGAGAAAGCACATTTTCACTTAGCTACGGAAACCTCCAGTGTACGTCTGTTAAGAAAAAACCTGAATTGTGCCTGAAATGTTGTGAAATACTGCATTGCACGCCAATCAAAGCTGACCATCAAAGTGATTGTTGGCTTGTTTCTAGCTAGCCTGCCCTGTATTCATTTCAGCCATTTTAACATTTACAGGCCAATCCCATCCGTGTCTCCCATGATTTTCCCTTTCAAAATGTTATTGCCCCTTTCCAAATTATGTTCTTGTCTGGGTTTTGTAAATGCTTGTTAGTGGTACTATATGCTAATGATTTTTTTGGAAAATGAGACAATTTTAAATTAACCCAAGACTACAAGTCTATGTGTAGGAGTCTTATTTATGTAAAGATCAAATAACATCACCACTAGAAAATGTACAAAACTTGTTTTCACTTTTCAGTTCAGGGGATGACATTAAGGGAAATAACGTTTTATGCATTCGTATGCACAGACTACATTAAAGCAGTGTGTATTTCAGTTGCTGGCAGTCGACTGTGGAATTATCCTGACCGAATTGATTAAAGTTGTATAAATATCTCTCAGTTCAAGAAAATGTATAAAGGAATAATTAGAGCTGAAGGGAATCTCTTTGCGCTTCAGACCTGCCACAAACGAGGTCAGTGTTTTCAGAAGGGACAATGTACCATAAACTCTTCTGAACGCCTGGACCCAAAGAAAATGCAGGAGCACACCATTCACTTTGATTTTCCCGCAATAATAAAATTGCATAGTCGCTTTGTAGATTGGCCAGTCACCATACTAGTCCAGGCACCATGCATCATTTGAATCATTTCCATGGTGTCCACTGTTCAGAACACCATACCAATGCAGAAATAAAATAGTACCATAATTTTATGACTTTGGCATCAATCCAAGATGACCACCAAATAAAACACATTTCCATAGCTAGGATCCTTATAAGTTGTTCCGGACACCTCATAGGAATGATGTACAATGAACAATTAAAATAATAAATAATAAGAAGCTTTAGAAGCTTTAGAACACTTTCCTGGGGGTCTTTATGTGTGTAATATGTGGTTTTAGATATTTTAGATTGTAGCAGTGAGCCTGGTGTCTCTGATATCATGGACACTAGGCTCACTTCCTTCCTGGACTACATGTTGTCTTAGTAAGACAGCCCTCCACCTATTCACAAGGAGGAGCAGTGCACCAAATAATTATGGGAATTGTAGTCCAGGAAGGTAGTGAGACCAGTGTCCATGACATCAGAGACACTGTGCTCACTGCTACAATCTAAAATATCTAAAACCACATATTACACACATAAAGACCCCCAGGAAAGTGTTCTAAAGCTTCTAAACGTCATTAACATAATATATGTTTTTGCAAAAAGGGTGAAGTGTCCCTTTAATGAAACACTCGTTTCCAGACAGTGAGGCGCTGTTGAGAACATGGATATAATATAATGCATGTGCTGCAATGCATTAAAACTCTGGATGAATATAACGTGTTCGGATGAATTACCAGCATTATGTGATGTACAGTATGAGTTACCAGCATATTATAAATGTGTTGTGATCATGTGATATTACCAGCAGAGTACGAGGAGCTATTGAGTAGACTCTGGATGGGATGAACTCTGATCTCATACAGACGACCGGAGATCCTCCTGCTCTTCAACAGGCTCCTACTCCTGGTAAACAGAAGAGGTCACATCTTGACATTGTTAAGGGTATCGCACGAAGAGCAAAAATTGCATGAAGATCAAAATTACATTTAATGACAAGTTCTGCATTAGCTCATGCAGGGTGGGTTCTGGACATGAAAAGGTATGGATTGCAGGTTTAATTTGTACGTGCTCACTGAATGCTTGTCATCCTCAGTCAGAGTAGAACTTCTACAGAGTGGAAAGATTCAGTGGTTTGCTCAAGGACACGCAGGCAGGACATGTGGCCGTCGATCACCATGCCTCCCAGCCTTACGGTGGGTTGGTTGGTATATTATTTTAACATGAATGCTAAACTCATAAATGTACTGATAAAACTGACTTAACTGGAAGCCAACACCAGACCAGCTTGAAATAGTAGATCGACTATTTTCAGCAAGTGTAAAAACAGTCATTACAACAACAGCATCAAGGCCCGCCAAAACACATTTTAGTCAATAAACTGTAGATTTAGTAGACTAAAATCTTATGATATTTAGTCGACTAAAACTAAACTAACATGAAGATATTCCAGGTGACTAAAACTAAATGAAAACTATTGAAGAGACTATGACTAAAACTAAAATCTGCTGCCAAAAACAACAGTGCCATGAACCCAGACAGGTTAACAGTAGTCAAGTGTCTGCATCTCTCGAGCCCTGGAACGAACAGCAATCGAACAGGGAGGGAAGAGAGCAAAGTAGTCTGTCCCCGTGTAAAGCCAGCAACACTGCACTGAACATAGGAGGTACTGGTGTTAGAAAGGGACGACCCTTTTGACAAGGGTTTAATCTTAAACATTGCATTATGAAACCTGCTACAGTTCCTTGCCGTGGCGTTATGGCAAGTTGCCAATGTGGCATCTTATTAGAATAATAAGGTAAGACGTTGATCACGGTGGGTTGGTATATTTTAACATGAATGCTAAACTCATAATGTACTGATAAAACTGACTCAACTAGCAGCCAACACCAGAGACCAGCTTGAAATAGTGACTCACATTACCACTGTAGGTACAATAAGACATTTGATCCAGGGAATATGGCCACTGGCCCAGTGAGAGAGTTAGCCAGCTTTACGGCATGGTTCAATGGAGGCGTTTGAAAGGGAAGCACTGAGACCATGCCATGTTTCATTTGGCTATCCCCAGCATCACCAAGAGCCCCATAAAAAAAAACATGTCCGACAAGAATAAATAAAATAAAAAAATAAGTAAGGTGGGAATGCCGTCTAGCGGTTCCGTTTTTGCAGTACATGTAAATGGTACAACGTAAATTGGTTTGACTCAAAAGGGTTTATTCTGTATGGCTGCTCTGGAGACACATGCACGCTTTATGAATTAATTAAATGCATTCCCGTATCTTATATTTATCAATCTTTGTCATGACGTACAAGCCCAAAATGTGTTGATCAACGGTGATGATGCCGAACATTTTCACCTACGATACAATGCCCAAAATGGGCATGCCAGTGTTTAATAGTTTAAAAGTGAGTGGGCTGAGTGACCCACTCAGCCTTTACACATTATGTGACCAGATTTGACTGAGAGACTGCCATCGCACTAAACATGAGGGGGGTTGGGGGGGGATACAAAAGGGAAACATTGTGGGTTTTACAAACTTTCATTCAGAAAGAAAATAAAATGTGTCGAAGGCCCAAATATGTGCCATGCAGTAAATCACACCGCTGGAAATATCAATAGAGGCCAAGTCGTCCAAAATGTTTAACAAAGATGGATTTCCACGTTCCGTCCGACAGCTTTTGGGCTTTCCACAGTCATCCCATCATCCCGGGCACATTGTTCACAGTAACAGGATGCCAGAGCTCATTTGGCACAATGTTCTGGAACACAATATTTTTCTGTATAGAAAAATCCCACATCTGAGGCTCAGTACTGAGTCACTGAGTGTCTTCCTTTAAAATAAATTACTTCTGAAAACCACTCATATGCCGAGGACTATATCGTTTTATTGCCTGTTTTTCCATGCCATTTCCATGTATGCCGTTTTATTTTGGTGGCATTTTGGTTTTTAACTTATGTTTGGTACTTCATTTATAAAACCTCGTTTCAAAAAGCACTTTAAAAACATTAATTAAAGTTTACCATTATTGGACTAAAAAGTAGTTGTTCTCAGCCACTCACTTATGCCTTTAACCGTGGAGTCTGCAGGCGTTAACCTGAAGTTGTGCTAATTGGAGACTAATGAAGCTCAAATTCAGTCAGTAAGACCAACTTCTCAATTCTCCCTCCCCTAAGTGCAACCATCTACTAAACAAACCCCCTGTGATGGGGTAATGCCAAAAAAAATATGTCTCTGCTGATGAGAACTCCAAGCTTGAGAGAGCTGGTGAAAGGAGGGGGAGGGAGGACAGGATAATGACCTTCGGCGTGAGAACGACGAGGCGGCGGAGTCTGGTAGATCTTGCTCCCACTCATCATCCGGGCAGTAAAACACCTCGTCATCTTTGGAGGAGTCCCCCTGAGGTAAAAGGTAAAATACTGCTCATTCACTTCAACTTAACCCATTCTGACCTGAGATCAGATTCATACGAGGTTTCCACTGGACACACACTGGTCTGATTAACCCAGTCTGACCTGAGATCAGATTCTAAAAAATGTCAGTCGTTCTTCGATTTTTCAAAAATAGCAGACCTACAAGCTCGTAGCGCGCCACTCGGTGGCGCGCTATGAGCTTGTAGATCTGCTATTTTTCAATAGCTAAAGCATAACATGATGCTAACGCCAAAATGGTTTCCCGTTCAGAATGGGTTAATCAGAAAAGTGGGTAATGCATGAACGCCGGGGAGCTGAGCTCCCTCTGCCCTCTGTCAGAGACAGCCCAGGAGATTGGACATTACACTGCATTGGTAATTTGGTATGCCAAATTCCCCATCAGCACGACAGAGGAACAAGACAGGATGGTTGGTATAAAGTGCAGCTCCGACAACATAATTTGACAGGCTGTGTAGAGCTCATCCAAGACGGGTCAAATCACAATTCACTGTGGACAGTGATTCAGTGTGATGAATGCCTACACATGGCAGGCCACCTGGGAAGGGTGCAGTACTTAGTTTAGACAGTTTTTGGTTTAGACTAGTCATTGGTTAGACCGTTAGACCATTCATTAGTCCTACAACTACAACCTATCTCAAACCCTCACCCTAAACCTAACCTCCCACGGGGCAGCACACCTAAACCTAACCTTAACCCATGTCTAACCAATGACTAGTCTAAACTAAGTATGCACCCCCCTGGGAATCGGAAAGGAGACCGCCCGAACCACTAACAAAGGTCACATGATCCGATTTGCCATTTTTGGCAGCTTGATTTGTGTGAAATGAGAGCGTATCAAATGTGCTCTTTACCGGTCTGTTATATCAAGTACAGACTAGTCACTAGAGGGTTGAAAGTGCTACTGAATTTGCAGCTCAACAAAAGCCAATTCATCGTAGTGTATGAAGGAGGACAATTTCACGATACATTTTAATCTCTGCGCCAACATACTTTTTTTTACTTAAACGATGATTAATAATATTTATCGTCCCATCCTTAGCTAGTCTAGGAAAATTGGCCTCAGATCCTGTGCAGCAGGGGCGTGGCCCAGTGCGTTGCGTTTCAAATGAAATGCGAATCAAAAGACAGGGGCGGGTTCCACATGGAGTGGGCGCTACATCTAAATAAGACGGAAGGGAAACAATTGCTCCTTGAGCGGTGGTGGCCTACTACAATTCAATTTGGAATTGGATTCCCTTCGGACTATTTTCATGGTATGCACAGTGCTTCAGACCGGAAAGGGGAGTGTCCGCTCAGATTCTGAGCGCAACGTACTTCCCTCACAGGGATACGTTCCTTTTTTCCCCATAAGTTCCTTTTTTCTCGCCCGCCTAGTGGCGAAAAATAAAACTTCTGGGAACTCAGATTAATCCCTAGCTGCTATGTTTGAGGAGCTCAGTGGGGCTACCTGCTCCTGCTCCCTCATGGAAGCCAAGTTGTTCTGGAACTTCTCCTGGCTCCAGAAGGTGGAGATCCGCAGCTTGGTGTTCTGGACTCGAACCTGCTGCCCGTCTCCCTGCTCCACGTTCTCCTTCTCGTTGCTCAGAGAATGCCTAAGAAAAAAGAAGAACGGAAACTTCAAAATTAGGTTGTTCATACATACTGCATGTATAGATTAAGACTTATCGACCGACACTTAATGTACCTTAAAGGAGAATTCCATACTAAAAGGCTTTCTTACCTTTCTTTGTAGTTGTTACGTCCCCACCAAAGAGGTCCAGGTGTTATTTTGTGCAAAAGCTCCTTATTGGCTATTTCCCCTACCATAAGCCCTAAATGAATTGCATTGAATGAGATGTATGGGGTGTTGTGGTAATTAGCTTATTTCCATCGAAATAAGTAGTAAAGTGTGCCGCTTGCGTTATTATTTACATTATGAAGAGAGGATATATAATTTTTTTATTTTTTTTTGAGCGATGGAAATAAGCAAATTAGCACAACACCCCATTCAATTCAATGCAATTCATTTAGGGCTTATGGTAGGGGAAATAGCCAATAAGGAGCTTTTGCACAAAATAACACCTGGACCTCTTTGATGGTCTGTTGCAAGGTGGAAACCTTTTATGTCCAAAACTGCTACTTTTCAAATTCATAAATTCCTAACGGGCCGATTCGCAAAACACGCTTGGAGCTTGCAGATACTTCTGTGACGCAGTAGTATGATCAAGTATAGGGTATTAACAAAAACTAAATGCAAAAAGTTAAACATGGAGGTTTTCTGCCCGAGAGAAACCATACAATAGAACGTACAGTAGAAGAGAAACAGTACATTTGTACAATCGTGGGAGTTACACTGATTTCACTTTAGCCCATTTTTGGGCGGGAACCCCTTTTGGTGTTTGTTATAATTTAGCTATTGAAAAATAGCAGATCTACAATCGTGAAAATGCGGCACGAATCTTTGAATATATATTCTTTCAGAGCCAATGTTTTTAACTCTATGGTTGTGAACAGTAGTCAAGTGTCTGCATCTCTCGAGCCCTGGAACGAACAGCAATCGAACAGGGAGGGAAGAGAGCAAAGTAGTCTGTCCCCGTGTAAAGCCAGTAACACTGCACTGAACATAGGAGGTACTGGTGTTAGAAAGGGACGACCCTTTTGACAAGGGTTTAATCTTAAACATTGCATTAATGGTCTAAATGGGTTAACTGTAACCTGCTGAACAGCGTGTTCTTCTTCAGTTTGGTGCTGATCTTGTTCGCCTCCTCGATCATCAGGGACATCTTCATGGCGCCCCACTGCGAAGGACCTACAGCACAAACCAAGCACGTCATCACTATCTCAAACAAACTTTGTTTTCGCTGTACCAGAACCAGAAGTACCAGATGGGTGGAGTTTAACGGCAATAGACATAAGGTGGTTCCCTTTTCCAGAAGGTGGTCTTCTGTTCCGGGTCAGTTTCTCATGGCTTCACTTGATTGGCCGAGCAGCAGAGACACATGACACTTAGCGCTGCTCAATTAATCTGAATCTGGTTCGATATCAATACTAAAGCTTATCAGACGGAACATTACGGCAGAAGCAGTTGCCGGTTGGATTCCTTCTGGCGGAACGTTCGTCACAAGCCGTTAAACCGTTAAGATGTTTAGGTCAAGCACTTTGATGTCAGTCTTGTTGTCAGTTTAAAGCCACAGTAGTTGGCTCCAGGTGCCACATTTTGAACGTAGTGATGTTTAGACAAATTGTGGAAGAAAATAGAGATTCACATTAATGAGCAACAATCATGCAGCACTAAAGACACCTATATGGGTTTCCTCAAATCAAATTAATCTATTAGATACTGATCCGGAAATGAAGGAAACTACAGTCATGCACAGAGACTATGCCACAAAACAAGCTGGTGGCTCCCCTGGGAACTACTTTTCTCTGCCGTTAATTAATTAAAAGGTACCCCAACGTACAAACCAGCAGCCAATGTGGCATCTTATCTCATTCATGAATTGACAGAGTTCGGTTCATGTGAAGCATAGCAGATGTATGAAAGCCCATGATGAACCCAGACAGGTTGTTAACAGTAGTCAAGTGTCTGCATCTCTCGAGCCCTGGAACGAACGGCAATCGAACAGGGAGGGAAGAGAGCAAAGTAGTCTGTCCCCGTGTAAAGCCAGTAACACTGCACTGAACATAGGAGGTACTGGTGTTAGAAAGGGACGACCCTTTTGACAAGGGTTTAATCTTAAACATTGCATTATGAAACCTTCTACAGTTCCTTTGGAAGCGGCGTTATGGCAAGTTGCCAATGTGTCATCTTATAAGACCAATAAGGTAAAACCCTTTGACCCACATTGGGTTGCAAAACTCCACCCAACAAATTCCTCAAGCAAGCAGGGACAAAATAACAAACAAAAATAAAAACCTGTTTGTAATAAATGCTATTGCACGTACGTCTCTCATTCTTGGCAGGAGTGTGATTCTCCCGCAGTGCCTTCTTCTTCTGCATCTCCTCCAGCTCCCGGGCCACCTTCCTCTTCTCCTCCTCCAGAGCCTCCATGATCTTAGTCTGGTGCAGCCTGTGTTCCTCCATGGCCTGAGGGGGGTAACGTACACACCACATTAAAACACAATCAGATGGGACAAGCACGGCTAGCCTCGGAAACCCAGACGTTTTTATTTCCAGGGAGAAAAAAAAAAGTCTGGGTCTGAGTCCACTTCAATTTTAGCCTGGATCCAGCCCAAAGACCCCGCCCACTCTCTGAGTGGACTGCATCTCTTGGTCTGGTGTTGCACTGTGAACCTATAATTTCTTCGGTAGAAAAATGTACTATCCAATGAGAATCGGTGGTGGGGGTGGGTCTAACGAACAACCAATCAGCGCCGAGGCCCGTTTTCAGCACAACACACATGAGGAAGGAGGGAAAAACAACAACAATGGCTATTGGTTGAGGGGAAATTCTAATCCCCTCCCCCTTGAAATCGCTCAGACAGGAGACAATGTCAGACTGAAGCTTCAAGAAAGCTACAGTCTGATAATCAGGCTACTTCAATTCGGCATAGAGTAGCGCAAACATTGCTCACTCTCTGCTGATTTCTGATTGTCTGCACCTTTGTAAAATTGACACACACACGCTCCTCTCTCTCTGTCGCTCTAAGTAATTAGTCTCATGTCGCGCAGCTGCGCATATATTCTCCCGGCGGATCCTGCCGGGAGCTGCCCTATGCCATACATAAAGCATAGGTGAGTTCCAGGCTAAGCACGGCAGGCCTGAAGCCTGCGGCTCTGCGACGGTGCCTTCATGAAAAAAATGAAAATACCCTCACTGACTGACCACTTATACGCTGGATTAGCCGGTAGTGTATTTGCTTAGACCTCTCAAGGTCCCGTCAGAGCACCAGAAATCATGAAGGCGAGAAATTGAAGAAGGGGGAAGTAATTTAGTCGTCAGACAAAATCCAGGGTTTTCCCGTTAACTAAGTCCAGAGGACCCAGATGGGGGGGAATATATGTTTATTGCTGATTGAAATATCATGCAGAGAATGGATATAACATTAATATGCAAAGCAAGCAAGCAAGTAGGCAAGCTACATTCTCTTCTGCAGAAATGGTAAATGGCTGTTCCTTTCCTCAATGATTTGGTTTGTTGATTTGGCATACTTGAGATGTTGATCTGCTATTGGCTGAAGGACCCTCTTTTTCGCCAGTTTCTTTAAGGTTTATATTGAAATGTAATATAAATGTAATCGCAGTAGTGCAGTGCAACATGTTGAGGGCCAACAATATGGACCAAATGTTATTTGATAGGTCAATTATGCACTGCTAGAGTGTGCATAACTAGTTTTGCATAACTGAATTGCCCCTTGACAATGACCAGCATTAACAGCTAAAATACTAATTTAATGGTACCAACAAGCATGTGGCAGTCTAGACGAGAAGCTAGAATACAATTTAAGATAAAACAAAGTTAAGAGACACTAAGGAGTGAACTAGGTCTGCCTACTGACCCAGAAAGACACATTTTAACAAGTTGGAAGCATTCATGAATTGACAGAGTTCAGTTCATGTGAAGCATAGCAGACGTATGAAAGCCCATGATGAACCCAGACAGGTTGTGAACAGTAGTCAAGTGTCTGCATCTCTCGAGCCCTGGAACGAACAGCAATCGAACAGGGAGGGAAGAGAGCAAAGTAGTCTGTCCCCGTGTAAAGCCAGTAACACTGCACTGAACATAGGAGGTACTGGTGTTAGAAAGGGACGACCCTTTTGACAAGGGTTTAATCTTAAACATTGCATTATGAAACCTTCTACAGGGGGGGGTCCTGACCTGAGCCTCCATGTGCAAGCGCAAGTGTTTCTTCTGGGTGTCCACAGCCTGCTCCAAATGCTTCTTGTCGGTTCTTGCCTCGGCCTAGAGGGAATGAGTGCAAAATGTCATCTACATTGCTTGTTACGTTCATATTTTGAGGCATTTTGTTCAAAACTGACCAATCCTGCAAAAACTTTGAAAGGCAATCTTAGCCAGGATGGAATATGGTTAAATGACAGATCCGTGTTGATCACGTGACTACAGAGATGGTGTGTAGTGTACCGATCTGCGTGATGCATGGATAAAATGTTTACGAGTAATATAAACAAATGTGCAAAGCTCTGCCCTCATTGTGGTGCTATAACAGGCCGTTCTGGAAAATGTGGGGCAGAGGTTTGTTGTTGGCCTCCAGGGAATGAGTGTTCAAAGTTTGGCATCGACCGGACCAACCGTGCCGGACGTTAGCTGTACACAGCATGCCTTCAGCCTGGTGGAGACAGACGTCTAACTAGTGCAGTGCCTGTTATAGAGGGGGCGGGGCCGTTTCTCTAATGAAAAGTTCTCAAGATGAGCGAAGAACCAACGGACGGAGACATCGCATTTATTGATAGATTAACCCATTCTGAACGGGAACCCATTTTGGTGTTAGCATCATGTTATGCTTTAGCTATTGAAAAATAGCAGATCTACAAGCTCATAGCGCGCTACGAGCTTGTAGGTCTGCTATTTTTGAAAAATCGAAGAACGACTGACATTTTTAGAATCTGATCTCAGGTCAGAATGGGTTCATCAGACCAGTGTGTGTCCAGTGGAAACCTTGTATGAATCTGATCTCAGGTCAGAATGTGTTAATCAAGAAATGGTGGGGTGGGCGGGGCGCACCAGTTCAGTCTCCAAAGACTTTATGCAGGATTCATATTGACGCCTCTGCTCCTGCAGCTCCTGCTGAGCCACCTCCTTGGCCATCTGGATGCCCTGCATCATCTCCTGTTTGGCCTTCACCTGAGCCTCCTCCATCTCTGCCTCCAGTCTGGAGACACACACACACAAGGAATAAAGCAAAATAAAGACCATGTAATAATGATGTTATAGGCCGCAACCTAAATAGTATTAACTAATGAGCAAACATAGCCGATCTTCAAGCTCACATCATGTCGCGCTGCGATCGGCCATTTCCAGTGCACAACATGCTTTCACAGAAAACACGCTGGAGTCTAAGGAATCCACTGAAATCAGTCGTAGCGACTGAGAACTTTAAAGGAGAATTCCATGCTAGAATGCTTTCTTACCTTTCTTTGTATTTGTTACGTTCCCACCAAAGAGGTCCAGGTGTTTTTTTGTGCAAAAACACCTTATTGGCTATTTTCCCTACCATAAGCCCTCAATGAATTGCATTGAATGGGAATTGAATGGGGCTATGGGGTGTTATGCTAGTTCGCTTATTTCCATCGAAAGAAGTAGTAAAGTGTGCCGCTTGGGATATTATTTACATTATGAAGAGGATATATACAAAGAAATTATCATTTTGAGCGATGGATAAAAGTGAATTAGCACAACACCCCATAGCCCCATTCAATTCCCATTCAATTCATTTAGGGCTTATGGTAGGGGAAACAGCCAATAAGGAGCTTTTGCACAAAATAACACCTGGACCTCTTTGGTGGGGACGTAACAACTACAAAGAAAGGTAAGAAAGCCTTTTAGTATGGAATTCTCCTTTAATCCATGCGCACACAAACAGGCTGGTTTACAGGAATGATCCACTAGGTCTGTCAATTATTTGGGATAATCACGATTACTTTGCATAATAGTCATATAATCATTTCCATGTTAAAAAAAACATTTTCAACTATAAAAATAAGCTTGTAGAGATGCCATTTTTGAAAAATCAATTATTATAATTGTTTAACTCAAATCTTTGCTTCTGGAGGTTCCTGCAATAGAAATATTGAGTTGGTGTGTCTGTAGCCAAATACAAATTTGAGTGTCCTACATTTTTAATGCCTTCTAAGGGTTTAACTTGGGTAAACGTGTACTTTAAACTAAGAGTGAATTCATGGGCATTAATTTAATGTTAATGTTAACAGTAGTCAAGTGTCTGCATCTCTCGAGCCCTGGAACGAACAGCAATCGAACAGGGAGGGAAGAGAGCAAAGTAGTCTGTCCCCGTGTAAAAGCCAGTAACACTGCACTGAACATAGGAGGTACTGGTGTTAGAAAGGGACGACCCTTTTGACAAGGGTTTAATCTTAAACATTGCATTATGAAACCTTCTACAGTTCATCTAGTTTCCCAAAGTTCAGTTCATTAACCCATTCTGAACGGGAACCCATTTTGGTGTCGCCGTCACGTCGTGCTTTAGATATTGAAAAATAGCAGATCTACAAGCTCATAGCGCGCCACCGAGTGGCGCGCTACGAGCTTGTAGGTCTGCTATTTTTTGAAAAATCGAAGAACGACAGACATTTTTAGAATCTGATCTCAGGTCAGAATGGGTTAATCAGACCAGCGTGTGTCCAGTGGAAACCTCGTATGAATCTGATCTCAGGTCAGAATGGGTTAATTTCCCAAAAGACGGTACCGAGTCGACTGTGTACCAGTCAATTAGACAATGCAAAACGCCATCTGGTGCCTTCGTTGTCACCTACAGTATACAATGTTAGAAGCGACTAACGGCAGCAGTCAATCAATCAATGAAAAAGACCATGATATCATTGCTGCCGGGCAGAAACGGATTTCCATATTTAACCCATTCTGAACGGGAACCCATTTTGGTGTTAGCATCATGTTATGCTTTAGCTATTGAAAAATAGCAGATCTACAAGCTCATAGATACGAGCTTGTAGGTCTGCTATTTTTGAAAAATCGAAGAACGACTGACATTTTTAGAATCTGATCTCAGCTCAGAATGGGTTCATCAGACCAGTGTGTGTCCAGTGGAAACCTCGTAT
This sequence comes from Protomyctophum bolini, assembly GCF_963924005.1. Classification (NCBI taxonomy): domain Eukaryota; kingdom Metazoa; phylum Chordata; class Actinopteri; order Myctophiformes; family Myctophidae; genus Protomyctophum; species Protomyctophum bolini. The sequence goes on from NC_137869.1 coordinate 5,579,962, forward strand.
GAATCTGATCTCAGGTCAGAATGGGTTAAACATTGTTTTTCTGGTTTCCACCAGACGGGGGACGATTTCCTGCCTTGACCAAAAGATAGAATAGTCCCTGAAAACAATATAAAAGCGATAAATGAATCCTACCACCCTGGGACACGTACTAAGACCTGACATATAAATTAGGCTTTTTAAGTGTTGGCCTGAATGCCCCTTGAGACTCACTGGGCTCTTTGAGAGGACAGCAGTTCGTTTTTGGCAAACTCAAAGTCCTTCTGTCCGTCGCCGGCACCGGTCCAGCACGAGACCCGTTTCCCAGACTGCACCTCTGCCGGGTGGTTGAAGCGGAAGTAATGGTCTCCGCCCAGAATCACCCGGTCACCCTGTCCAAGGAACAGCAAAGAACAAAGGCGACAGAAGTGTAATTAGATTAGTCACTTCGTGAGAAACAAAGGACATAAGCTTATTAAAAGCAAAAAAAATACACATCACGATTCATCACTTTCTCATGCTGTTTTTTTCTTCATAACAATACAACCACGCACAGGATAAAAAACAAAAAGTACTCGACCATTTAGATTAAAATATTTTTCCGTGAACAAAAAGTCATGAAAATGTGGCGCAAATCTTTGAATTTCAGAGTGAACTAAAATATTGGCTTCAGTTCATATGAAACATAGCAGATGTATAAAAGTCCATGAACCCAGACAGGTTGTGAACAGTAGTCAAGTGTCTGCATCTCTCGAGCCCTGGAACGAACAGCAATCGAACAGGGAGGGAAGAGAGCAAAGTAGTCTGTCCCCGTGTAAAGCCAGTAACACTGCACTGAACATAGGAGGTACTGGTGTTAGAAAGGGACGACCCTTTTGACAAGGGTTTAATCTTAAACATTGCATTATGAAACCTGCTACAGTTCATCTAGTTTCCCCAAAGTTCAGTTCATTAATTTCCCAAAAGACGGTACCGAGTCGACTGTGTACCAGTCAATTAGACAATGCAAAACGCCAGCTGGTGCCTTCGTTGTCACTTAACAGTATACAATGTTAGAAGCCACTAACAGCAGCAGTCAATCAATGAAAAAGCCCATGACAGATTACATTGCATTATGAAACTGGGGGGGTCCCTGGAACTACATATTTTGAGATGGGGGGCCCATTCTGGGGGTCCATGACATGAAAAAGGTTGAGCACCACTGACATAGAAACATGGGTTTTTCAGAAAATTTGTAGGCCTTTTTTTTTATCGACGTCAGTCCAAAATGGGTTAAAGCGCAACAAAGAAATGCTGGGCATTGGGGAGAGGAGCACGCCAGCGCGTCTTTCACATAGACATTCTCTGTGGACACTTATCCCCCAAAATGTTTTAAATGTTAATGTTTTACAGTGAACCGTTCTGTGGTGCAAGGATAAACCCATGTCAGTCAGCACAGTCAAACAAGACAGACTGATGGATAGATTGGATATATTTACATGGTGAAGCACTATGGAGTCAGATATGATTGGATATATTTACATGGTGAAGCACTATGGAGTCAGATATGATTGGATATATTTACATGGTGAAGCACTATGGAGTCAGATATGATAGATATATTTACATGGTGGAGAACTATGGAGTCAGATATGATAGATATATTTACATGGTGGAGCACTATGGAGTCAGATATGATAGATATATTTACATGGTGAAGCACTATGGAGTCAGATATGATGGATATATTTACATGGTGAAGCACTATGGAGTCAGATATGATAGATATATTTACATGGTGAAGCACTATGGAGTCAGATATGATTGGATATATTTACATGGTGAAGCACTATGGAGTCAGATATGATAGATATATTTACATGGTGAAGCACTATGGAGTCAGATATGATTGGATATATTTACATGGTGAAGCACTATGGAGTCAGATATGATAGATATATTTACATGGTGAAGCACTATGGAGTCAGATATGATAGATATATTTACATGGTGAAGCACTATGGAGTCAGATATGATAGATATATTTACATGGTGAAGCACTATGGAGTCAGATATGATTGGATATATTTACATGGTGAAGCACTATGGAGTCAGATATGATGGATATATTTACATGGTGAAGCACTATGGAGTCAGATATGATAGATATATTTACATGGTGAAGCACTATGGAGTCAGATATGATAGATATATTTACATGGTGGAGCACTATGAGTCAGATATGATTGGATATATTTACATGGTGAAGCACTATGGAGTCAGATATGATAGATATATTTACATGGTGAAGCACTATGGAGTCAGATATGATAGATATATTTACATGGTGAAGCACTATGGAGTCAGATATGATAGATATATTTACATGGTGAAGCACTATGGAGTCAGATATGATGGATATATTTACATGGTGAAGCACTATGGAGTCAGATATGATAGATATATTTACATGGTGAAGCACTATGGAGTCAGATATGATAGATATATTTACATGGTGGAGCACTATGGAGTCAGATATGATTGGATATATTTACATGGTGAAGCACTATGGAGTCAGATATGATTGGATATATTTACATGGTGAAGCACTATGGAGTCAGATATGATGGATATATTTACATGGTGAAGCACTATGGAGTCAGATATGATAGATATATTTACATGGTGGAGCACTATGAGTCAGATATGATTGGATATATTTACATGGTGAAGCACTATGGAGTCAGATATGATTGGATATATTTACATGGTGAAGCACTATGGAGTCAGATATGATGGCTCCATTGATGTAGGTCTTGGCGTTCTCCATGGGAGTGATGCTGACCGTTCCTTTAACGTTAGATATGACACTGAAACAGAAACAAGACAGGAAAATGACTCATTATGGTTGTCCTTATATTTTATATTTTTTAACAATCTCTGGCAACCCATCTAGAATAATCTCAATAGAGCGCCGAAGTCCTGACGTCACGACTCACGATAACAACAAATCATCTAATTAATTAGAGGCTTTGTAAATTAATTAAGGTAGCTTTTATTTAAACACTTGGTTGGTCATGCAACATGTGTTGGAGGTAGCCTAGTGTTGGGTAGGATATTTGAAGCAGTTAGTTATTTGAAGCACACCTCCAGATAACCATTCACAATAAGCATTAACATTTCAGTGAAGTTATGAATGTATGAAACGTATCAATTGATTAATTGAACAAAAGGATAAGACGATAGACTCAATGTTCAGTCATTGCTTTATACATCCACATATCCACATACTTTATACATCCACATATGATAACAGCATCCTAAGGTTAGCAAGGAATATCACCTCTAATACTAAGCATGTACCTTCAGGAAGGAGATATGGTGTACCAGCATACAATAAGGTCAGACTAAAGAGGTCCTTTGTCTACCAGTCGACCTTGAGGCTTAATCAGGAGATGTAGTAGCCACAGGATAGTCTAAGCGGTGGATATTGCTCATGTCTTTATGTATGTAATTTGTCTTGTTCTTTGTGTTCTGCATACTTGGCTGCTGTGTCGCAAGACAAATTTCAGTGTGAACTGACAAAAAAGTACTATATCATATATATACATCAGTCATTGCTCCGCCTTACCAGTGTTGGTCAGCAATGAGGGCTCCCGACAGCTGGATGTCGTGGACTGAATGGAACCTGCATTTGCCCACCCTGGTCTGTCCCTCTCGGACCATGTAGAGCAGCATCTCAGACAGCTGGGGGTCCTCGTTCAGGTTCACCAGGTTAGGAAGACGGTTGTCCACCTGGAAGGTGACGGCTGTCCTCTGGGGGGGACGGGAGGGACAGACACATTCATAAACGAGACAAGAGATCTACACATTGATAATGCATTAGTCTCTCCATAATTCAGTGCATGACATTATGCGTCATATTGCGACACCGTTGAGTTTCTACTGTCTGGACCTACAGCTAAATTGAACAAGTGGTGTGTAATTGGTTTTGTTTTTCCTCCCCTCAACGCCGTTGTTTTTTTGTTTTTTTTTTCTATTTTTTATCCCACGATTTTGTAACCCATTTTTCACCCCTGTGTCAATCATCTACTGTGATCCTGGGCTCTACACACCCTCCACCAACCTGGGGAGAGCAACGGACTTGAACTCATGCTCCCTTCATGCCTGAGTGTCCAAGTTGCTCCTTTACACCTGACAGGGGGGAGTTTCCCTGGTTGGACGTAGCGCATGGAAGGAACACGTTATTCCAACCAGTTCCTTTCCCCTCCATCAGGCGCCCCGGCTGGCCAAGGGGAGGCAGTTTAGAGACCAGGATTACTGCATGTTTTTGTGAGGGTATCTACCCTAGGGGACACGGGGAGAACATGCAAACTCCTTTCGCCAACCCCGCCTTCGGGTATGGGCACTGATGGCGCGGAGGAGGAAACACGCCGCCAGCACCCAAAAAGCTATGTTTCTGTGTCAGTTCTTCGATTTTTTTCAAAAATAGCATAACTTGATGTTCCCGCCCAAAATGGGTTAAATCCCCATACCTGCAGCTCCTCCGCCTCCTCCCGCTTGCGAACCTCCGCCTGTTCAAGCTTCTCTCGCCACGCCCTGGAAAAAAAGACATAAAAAGTATTTTACTAAATATACATTTATGAGCCGTTGGTTCTACCCGTTAAATCTAATCCTAAAACTACTGACCGGCTGGCCTCGGCCATCTGTCTCTCCTGGCTGAGCAGTCTGCTCCTCAGGGCGGTGATCTCCTGTTGGTAGCCTCTGACCCTCTCCGGCTCCACACCCTGGGAGCTCATCTGGGCCGACCGCAGCTTCTCCACCTCCGCCTTCAGGTCTGGACACATGATACACGTACATAGTTATTATTACAGTATACACACACACATAGCACATGGCTCTATATTCGTCACTGCCCGTTCCCCTCATCCCTACATTTTTTTTTTTCACTTAATTTTTATTGAAGGAAGAACAGACACAAACAAAAACTCAACTAACAAGACAATACGGGAAAGAAAAAGAAAAGATAAAGGACAAAAAGTAAAAGAAAAAAGGCTGCATTTTTCATATTACAACAAACATTCAATGAAATCCTATTGCAATATCGCTAGGCTGAGAGAAGAGATTCCACTTTTCCCATTTTTTATAGAATTTATCCTCTTGTAGTCTCAGTATGAATGTTAGTTTTTCCATAGAATACAGTTCCTCAATAATGTCCATCCATTGATCTTTCGTTGGTGGGTCCTGTTGGTACCAGCGTCGTGTGATTGCTTTTTTACTTTATGCTAAGAGGATCTTGATTAAATATTTATCATGTGTTAGAAACTCTTCAGGGATATTTCCCAACAGTAGAAAAGAAAACATCCCTACATTTTTTTTTAACATTTTAAATTTTTCAACTAGCTGATCTTCATAGACACGTTGTGAACTATTTAAAAAAAAAAGAAGGGATAAGGCAGTGAAGAAAATGGGGCCCATAGTAGGTATACATACAGTATGTGCACATTACACAATGATACAGTACTGCAATGCAAATGCAACAAACTCTACTAGGGTAAAAAAAAGACAGATCTTTTTTTTTTTACCACAATTCCATTCAAGGCATTTCTTGTAATATTAAACAGTGTATAGAACTTGCCATTAGCAACGTCACAGCTGGTGTGAAGTAGTGCTCAGCCTCAGTGACGGTGGGCACGTCATTAAAGCGATCATTGGTTTGACAGTTTATTTCGAAGTAAATGATAAGAGTTTGAGTAAGTGGCTCCATGTTCTGTTGTTGCAGATTACAGATTACTAATGCATGCCAAGATGTTTCAAGTTATTTGACCAACAATGCCCTAAAACTATGTTATTGTATCTTATACAGTACTTGGGGGCATCTCTACCAGACGGGATTCACAGGAGGAAACTTTAGTTAAATCCACAACAAGAGCTCCCCCTAGCGCCAAGAACGGCCAACAGGGCAATTTATTTCATGAAAAATAATACTTGCATGACAGTTAGCTGTCCGTGTACGTGTACAGCTGACAGTGCATAAATATAGCCCAGAGGCAAGGTTAGGGCCAAGCCTTAATTGAACTAGGTGGTGAAGGATGGATGGGTGGACAGGAGGATGGTTGTCAGAGAGAGACACACACACACACACACACACCGGTTGCATTACTATACTTGTGAGCAATTTTATGAATACCTTTTTTGGCATCGTTAACCCATTCTGACCTGAGATCAGATTCATACGAGGTTTCCACTGGACACACGCTGGTCTGATGAACCCATCGTCGTTCTTCGATTTTTCAAAAATAGCAGACCTGCAAGCTCATAGCGCGCCACTCGGTGGCGCGCTATGAGCTTGTAGATCTGCTATTTTTCAATAGCTAAAGCATAACATGGTGCTAACACCAAAATGGGTTCCCGTTCAGAATGGGCTAACCACAAGGTGCAAGTCTAAAGTCAAAGTCAAAATACAAACTCACAACATGCCACACTGTGACGTGGTGAGCTTGTAGATCTGACATTATTTGGTGTGCGACACCACCGGACAACTACCACGTATAAAATAGGAAAAGATTTGTGTTGGTTAGGTTAGGTATTGGGAAAAGATTTGTTTCCCCAATTGTAATCCTAAGGAGCTTTTTGCAACCATAAAACCACAGTTACTCTTGTGAGGACCAGGAAAATGGTCCTCACAAATGGTCCATTTCTCAAATTCTACTGTACTTTGAGACATTCAGTCCATACAAGGAGAGAGTAATACAAACAGTGACAACGCAGTGAGTGCACAAAGGAATGAATTTCCACAAGCAAACAAATTAACAACCGATGCAGACAGAGGGACTGCATGTCAAACAACAATAGGATGCAGTCCACTGAGGGAGAGTCGGGTCACGGTGTTAATTAAATGATTCAATGCCATTAAAAATATATATTTCTTTTCTGAATTCTCCAAAAATGGGTGGCAAAACAACTCAAGATTTAACGGTCTCTAAACTGCCTCCCCCTGGCCAGCCGGGGCGCCTGATGGAGGGGAAAGGAACTGGTTGGAATAACGTGTTCCTTTCACGCGCTACGTCCAACCAGGGAAACTCCCCCCTGTCAGGTGTAAAGGAGCAACTTGGACACTCAGGCATGAAGGAAGCATGAGTTCAAGTCCGTTGCTCTCCCCAGGTTGGCGGAGGGTGTGTAGAGCCCAGGATCACATTAGATGATTGGCACAGGGGTGAAAAATGGGTTACAAAATCATGGGATAAAAAATATATTAAAGAAAAAAAAGATTTAACGGTGTGATAAGATTAATTTCCAAAGCAGTAGGCATAGGTTTGTCAGTGTTCAGTTAGGACTTCACCGCTGTTCTAGACTCTACATTGAATTTAGATGTTTTGGTGGGAAGCTTTGACCGTCTGGCTCTGAAAGGCTAGAGGTTCAGCGTCTTGCTCAGGGACACCTTGTACTGGTGAGCTTCCCAGATGGCCGCACCATCTACGGTCTGCTGCCATGAAATATAAATAGCCCTGCTGAAGTTGTACTTCATCCAAGATCCTGCCAGAGCAGTATGTGACCCGTTTTTAGGACAATAGAATTGGGACCCTGACGAAGGCTGATTGGCGAAACACGTCGATGGTCCTCCCTTTTTGTGTAATGAATGATCTTTGCCATGCCTTAAACTTACAATAAAGGTTGTTTTTCACCTCACTGGAACAGAGTGCCTTGGATACTCTTCTATATTTTCAATAGAATCAAAGTATTTGATTCTATAAAATGACAATGGACATTATATTTTAAACACTCCTTTACTGGGAATAAATATTGAAAGTAGCCAATATTTGTCCAGACTTTGCATGCAATTTCATGCCTACACGAGTCCACAACTCAGGAGAATAATCTGGGCACACCGCGTTTGAGAGCCATGCGGAAAGCCGTGCCTGCTCTACCCACAGCTCCACCACAGACGGCGGGGGACGAGAATGATGCAATGCTGGTTCACTTTCCCCAGGCTAGTAACGTAATAGAAAATAAAAACTACTAACGTCTACAGAGCTTTTCATTCGGCGTATTGTACAACTGTTAATGGTGTTAATTTAGAACGCCAATGACTCAACGTCTTTCTGTCTGATATATTGTATGAATCATGTCAACTATAGAGCCGAATCAATTTGTCTGCACTTATTTTTACAACTTATAAGCAACTCAACTGCTTTTGATTTGGCTCTAAATTTATCGCGTGACTGTTGAGAGCCCAGCGTTTAACAAATAACAATGATATTGTGGTGGCTAGCTGGTGGTGAAGTTTAAATAATAGTGCCACCTCATAATTGTAAAGTGCATTTTAAATAATTTACCGGTAATTCATGAATTTGTGTTTATTATGTACTTTATTAGGTTAGTTATAATATAAGCATAATCTATGTCAGAAAAAAGGGAAATAAATAATATTAGGATCCGTTAAGGGAACCGTTAACTTAAACCCCAGGGGGATCCAGGGGGGAGAATCAAAAACATCGGAGTTGGAACCGGAGACCAATTGGCTCTCCATTTACCCGCCGAGAGCTGTTCATGAGGTGAACAGCCGCTGCCCCCGCCAGCGGGGGCAATGGGGCTCAAGAGGTGTAAGAGGGATCCGGTAAGGATCCGGAACCGAATCCCAACCCTAACGAATCCCAACCCTACTTCTAGTGTCTTTGTATTTGCGAACGCAGTGAGCACTTACTATGAGACCTAGCAGATCATGTCTGTCTGTCCGTGTGTCCGTGTGTCCCCCCCCCCGCCCATATATGGAGCCGAGTGATTTGTTTGTGATTGATGCAACACACTCCATATTTGGACGTATAGCTGCTTTGGGGACTCCTTATATGGTTATGGCTAAGTTAAAAACGTAACTTAAAAATAACTTAACTTAATTAAAAATAAATCTTTAAAAAAACCAAATATGTATGAGCTGCGTTCGCTTCCCGCGTTTGCGCGTCTTACTGGTGTAATTGTATAGCAGATGAGAAAGTCCACATATAGTACCAGCTCCGACAGTGTGCTAAAACAGATTCTGGAAACCGGTCCAAATGTGGTTTCCGGTTCCCAAATCCTAACCGAAGAGTGAGAGAGAGTGTGTGCACGCGCTTGCGCACTGTGGTGCGTCTCTGACCTCGGATCAGCCTGGCGTTCGTGTCCTCGTTGACCTTGGCGAGGTTGATGATCATGCGGGCCTGCTGGGCGTAACGGAGCGTGCTGATGGTCTCCTCCGTGTTGCTGGCGGCCGGGCTCAGCGTGGCGATCATGGTGGTCTTAGAGTTGCCACCGAGACTCTCCTTAAGCAGCCTGCAACCAGGGACAAACGAACAGCTCAAAGACTCTCCTTAAGCAGCCTGCAACCAGGGACAAACGAACAGCTCAAAGACTCTCCTTAAGCAGCCTGCAACCAGGGACAAACGAACAGCTCAAAGACTCTCCTTAAGCAGCCTGCAACCAGGGACAAACCAACAGCTCAAAGACTCTCCTTAAGCAGCCTGCAACCAGGGACAAACGAACAGCTCAAAGACTCTCCTTAAGCAGCCTGCAACCAGGGACAAACGAACAGATCAAAGACTCTCCTTAAGCAGCCTGCAACCAGGGACAAACCAACAGCTCAAAGACTCTCCTTAAGCAGCCTGCAACCAGGGACAAACCAACAGCTCAAAGACTCTCCTTAAGCAGCCTGCAACCAGGGACAAACGAACAGCTCAAAGACTCTAAAAAAAAAAATCGTAAAAACAGCTCAAAGGGGGTGCACACTGCACACGCAGATCCGACACCAAAGATCCAACATGCGGGAACAGCGGTCGGACATGCAGTCGAACATGAGCTGCTCCCGTGTCTGTGGTTTCGGTTAGGGTTTGAGGAAGTTGTCGGTCTAATGACACTCGGACCAATAGTATGTCGGAACTAAAGCCTATACTCGCCCAAAGACTCTCCTTAAGCAGCCTGCAACCAGGGACAAACGAACAGCTCAAAGACTCTCAAAATAAATCGTAAAAACAGCTCAAAGGGGGTGCACACGCATATCCGACACCAAAGATCCAACATGCGGGAACAGCGGTCGGACATGCAGTCGAACATCCCGTGTTTGTGGTTTCGGTTAGGGTTTGAGGAAGTTGTGACACTCGGACCAATAGTATGTCGGAACTAAAGCCTGTACTCGCCCCAAAGACTCTCCTTAAGCACCAGCCAGTAGCCCTGGTCAGACTATGGCCTTTTTTTAGATTCATCGGATTCAACAAATGACTGCACTCAAGTTCGTGCCAACAATTAGCTCGACTATTTTTCCCCAACACAATTCCACCAATACCATACATATGGGGAGAGGTGTAACTATAGTCAGGTATTTAACAACACGCATTAAAATCTACAGGGCTGGGAGTGTCAAGTTGTTTTGCATAATAGTGTAATAATGAATGAACACAATTTCTCACCAAGTGAGGACAGAGTCTCGGTACGGGATGAAGCATTTCCTCTTCGTCAGTGCCTGTTCCGACAGCGCGTAGATCACCTTCCCCAGGGTCATCAGGGACTTGTTGATGCTGGAACCCTCCTGCACCAACATAGCACATTTAGTAATTTATCGAAAATATAAATATATGAGCATTTAGAACCTCTAAAATGCTTAATGTAGTCTAAACAAATAATTGAGAAGAAGGTTATGTTTTTTTTTTTTATTATTATTATTTAATACAAACAAAAACAAATTATTATTTTATAACCAACTGATTCAATTACTCTGATTAACTACCCGTGTTACACTTCATTGTATAATGGTGGCATGTGAATCGCAATATCCACAGCATACTAAAATGTATAATATCAATCCTATATGAAAATTACTAGTAGAGGTTAGCATTAGGTCTACATGTGTAAAACCGCCTGCGACCGTCTGTGGCGCGACGCGTTGCCGCGCGGCAGACGCAGCCGGTGTGTGGTGGGCTTAAGAGAGTGGGTTGAAAGGTTTCTTCTGTACAGTAGAAAGTAGTGTATATTATAACGTTACCCTGAGGCGGTCTCCACTGGTTTTGGCCGTCTTGCAGCGCTCGCTGCCTGCCAGATCCACCAGGTTGATCCGACTGGTGATCCGGTGGTCATGCTCTTCACCCTCCACAAACTCCGTCTGCGTGCACGCGCACGGATGGAAGAGAAGTTAAATATCACCACTGAGAATGTTTGTATGACCAATAATAGTCCTAATGATTTGTGAAGCGGTGTGGAAAGGAACACGCATGCATATTCCTGAACAATTAACACACCGTAAAATTAATTAAATTATGATGTTTTAGTAATATTGTCCCTGCTGGTCATACTGCCAACCAGGTGAAGAAATTGCAGATTGAGGCTCTAACCTTGGCTTTCATATGAAATATCCGAGACTATTCAAATTGTATAGACGATGCTTCCAAACATATTTCTAGTTTGACGACTTCAAATGGTCCAAACTTTAAATAAATGAAAATAGCCCAATCTTAAAATAAACGAAAAAAGCCCATCTACAAGCTAGTGATTAAAATGGAATCCCATGAGCAAGTCAGTTATGCTGATTAATGGTCAAATAAAGGCAGTCAGGAGGAAATGTGGCAAAAAAACCCTGAATTAAATGCATGTGACTCCAACAAGAATCGTCCTAGTCAGAATCTGAATGCCGTTGGTGTGTTAGTTTTTTTTATGTGTGAGTTTTTTGTTGACAACTTCCAACCGTCACAACGCAATGGAAAAGGGGTGGTTAGTATTATGCACTGTAATGCACTTTAGTGAGTCGTTTGACCATGAAATTCAAATATATTTAAACAGACCTTTGGCATCAGTAAAGTAATATGCAAGATTATAACAATGTGTCTGGTACAATAACTCACAAATAGATCTGTCAAAATCATGGCTGCCAGAGTATTACACATGTCCCATCACGTCGCAAGAGTGTATATCTGCTTTTTTGTTGTTGTTTTTTTTAAATCAGCCTATGACGACATTCCCATTAAGGCCAGCAGGGCAAAGGGTGACAATTTTCAAACCTGATGCGTGTGCATCAGCATGCATGCACACACACACACACACACACACACACACACACAGTAGAGTGTGTACCTTTGTCTGGGTCATGATGAGGGTGAAGACGGAGTGTGATCTGGAACTCTTGTCATTCATGCCTGTGGCAGCGGTGGCTCTCTGCTTGTTCCCCAGCTCCAGCCAAACCTGAGATCAAGACAGTGCAGGTTACAATGAATGTTCCTGGAGTCTCTGGACTGAACCAATTGATTTAAAAAAAGGTGGTAACACTTTACTCAAAATCAGGTCTACAGTGCCTTATAATCACCTTTATAATGCATTTAAATAAAACAAATAAAACTGTATAAGGCTTCATAATGCTCTATGTGCAATCAAGCCCAACTAACAACTCCGTACAAGAAGGTTATGTGAAGTGTTATAAGTGCTGGTCATAATGCATTAGCGGACAGCCGGACATAGCACATAACTACCATGCATAGTCTGTATCTGGCAGATGGTGTGAACACGCCGTCAGATACAGGCTACATTATTTGTCATTGTAGGCCAGCGACATTACAACACTCCAGAGGCTGCAAAAAAGTTGAGCTCGTTTCAAATTCAGCTACAAATATGCGGTGTACTGTACAACAGTAGCTTTCCATCTTTTGTTAGCTGCCAGTCGTAACGCAGCATTTAGAACGTACCTGAATGTCCCTGTAAGAGCTCACCACGTGCCTGTTGAGGAAAAAACTGAACGTAAGAAATTCTGCAGATGACCACAGAAAAACATCCTACTGTACAAAGAGACATTGTGAAGTCTGATATGAATGGCTTCTTACGCAGACAGTTCCTCAACGTAGGGTCCATGGATAGGATGTTCCCTCACCCTCAACTAGAAGACAACAAAAAAAGGATTTAATGGACAACTTTAGTTTTTTTCAACCAAGGATCATGTTTTAGGTTGTTATTAGAGAAACTAAAAGGTTCATTTTCTTTCATTTGCTGCTTTCTTTCGTTTTAGGGATTTTAGCAGTTTTTGACGACAGGGGGGCAGGGGCATTCGAGCATGGGGCTAAATATGTATTTTTTAACACAATTTGATGGTGATTTATTTTTTTATTGTTTACTATAGTCCTAATAAACGCCAGGAAATTACATCTGGCCACAAAAGATCACGGGATCTATTGAATGTGACAAACTGACATATTGAGCCTATACACACAGTATAAGCCTTCCCCCAGTAGGCTACCTTCACATTCAGTAGATCCTGTGATCTTGTGGCCAGATGTAATTTCCTGGCGTTTATTAGGACTATAGTAAACCATAAAAAAAACGAAAGAAAGCAGCAAATGAAAAAAGATTAACACTCATCTTTTACTTTATCTAATAACAAACTAAAACATGAACCTTGGTTGAATAAATCTAAAGTTGTCCTTTAAGATATAAGTAAGTCAGTGAGTTAAGATATTGCTATAAAAAATAAACATGCATTTAATGCTTCTTCTGGTTTCCTCCGGCATCAGTGTATGAATGTGTGTGTGAATGTAATGCACAGTCTATGTAAAGCACTTTGGATAAAAGCGCTACATAAATGCCCTTTTTTTGGGTCAGTTGGCTTCGTTCACTGCGGCACAAAGTCTACTGTAGTTCTGCCAGCATGCCACTGGGTGGCAGTAGTACACCAGCAATAAAGGTGTTATGTTAATGTTATTATGTCTAATAAAGGCTGATTTATTAGTGTTGTACAGCGGTGTCAGTTGCCTAAAACAGCTAATCCTCAAGCTTGTAGATCTACCATTCTCAGAGAGTCACGCTGTGGCATGTAAAATGAGCAGAGCGGTCAAATCGTGGCTATCAGCCAAAGTTGCTGGAAGGTAAAGTTGAAGAGGAAAAACAGACCAGTCATAAATATCGACTATATGTGGCCGGAGGTTAGTTAAAGTTCTAAAACACTTACAGGCATCCTCTTCTGGCTGGGTTCTTCCCTGGCCACCAGCAGGTCATGGATCTTCTCATTGTAGACCTCGAAGTAGCTCATCTCCAGGTGACATGTCACCTGGGAGGAACACAAACAAGCACTTTGAAAGATACCGCTTCAAACAGGAGTCATTTGTGTTTAGCTCAGAGGATGAGGACCATAGAAGAAGACATGATTTTAAACATCTGTTCGCCCGGACTACACTAAAACAAATGTGCACTTCTGTCACAGGTATAAAGTTATGGAATTCAAAAAACCAGGAGTTGAAAAGTTGTACAACAGTGTTTCAGTTTAAGAAAGTGTTTAAAAAGGAAAAAATGATAAAATATGAAATAGGTTAGATAAGTGTTATTTTGTTCCTTCAGCGTTGTTTTGTTTTGTTTTTGCTTGTTCTCTTGTTGAGCTCTATGTTATTTCGTCTTGTTGTTCTCTTTTTAGGGTGAGGGTGAGGGTTAGGGTTAGTTGTTTTATTTTGATAGGTATAAATAAGATTTATCTTCTTCCTGCTCCTTTTCTTTTCAGATTTGGAATATGTAAAAAAAAGTATGTAAAAACCATAACTGAAATGAAATAAATAAATATGAAATGAAACAGTACCCCTGTGTTTATCCTAATAAAGTTGAAATCCTCCTCCTAGCTCTATATAAATCTGAGACATTATCAGAAGAACCAGACGTCCTGGTACAGTAACAGTACCTCAGTGTTCTGTATAGTGGACAGTCTGGAGAAGAGCTCTGCGCAGAACCTGGGGATGACACCCGTCTGTTCGCCAAAGCCCATCATGCTGCAGGAGAGACGGGGTTAAACAAAAGACAACACGTTATCAATGAACAGTGTCCTTCCATAAAAAAGACAATTTGATCATATTAATTGAACACCTGCATGACAAGTTGGAAGTTATACATTTAATCATAACTTAAATCACACATTTACACCCAGAGTGGGTGTATTGTACCCTATGGTGTTTTTCCCAAATCAGAGCTGAATCAATTTGGGACCCCATCTACAGTCCGTCCCAAGAGACTAGATCTGAATAAATGATTTAATGCAATTTTGATCAAATATGTTAGTTGGGATCAGGTGCCATTAAGCATCACTGAAGTGGCAATAATCACGTTAACCCACACCCTCGAGTGTAATATTGCAATTCTACCACAGTTACCCTTAAAACTATTAAAATCGCTGAAAGAATATATTTTTTTAATGACAGATGTAGTCACTACGACCACAACCTTCACAAGAAACTAGCTAGCCTAGCCACCAAGTTTGCTAGCGCTCTGGGAGCTGAATTCTTTGTTTTGATTAGGTGGTGAACAGTGCTGGTTTAACCCACGGCTAGAAGGCTGTTTCAACCAATCAGATTGCTTCCTCGAAACGACCTGTGGTAGAATTGTTCTTCCTCCCTTTAATGTTTTAAACAAGTCAAAGGTCAATAGTCACTCACAGTACAAGGTTAAGGTTTAGGCCTATGCAGTACATAATACAGAGCACATGATGACACAGGTATGGCAGCTGTAAACTAACACATCCATGGCCTGGAATGCAGTATTCCCTCTTTATTACAGTTAGTGCGCAGGTACATACGTGTAGGACTTCCCAGAGCCAGTTTGCCCATAGGCAAACAGGCAGGTGTTGAAGCCTTCAAAGGCTCTCTCCAGGAGAGGCCTAGCGAGAGTTTCATACACCGTCTGTTGGCTGGCAAACTCTGAGTCGCTCTCATCCACCGAACAGAAGGAGAAGTCATAAGCAAAGGTGTGGGTCTGTTTGGAGACTGGGTGGTGGATAACTGTCTCTTTGTTCTTCATGAAAACAACCTGCACAGCTTTGTCTTTCTTCTCCCTAAAATGTACAGGGATGAACATGAAGGAATGACATGTTCACATATCCGGTATACTTGCAGCTGCAATAATATTATGGTGTGGTAATTATGGTGTATTCTAACATTAGCAACACTATTTTTGCACCTAATCTCTATTGCATAATATTCTAGCATTCCACAACATTGTCATGGACATATAAATATTGATTTATTATCAACATTTATTATACCATGATATTTCCTTTCAGTTGCATCTCTCCTCGCCATTTCTGCTGAACCGAATTTTCCTCTACAAGCTTTCCACATTTCAGCATTTTGCATTTGACTAAATTTGCCATATTTCCAACTGTAACTACCGTTACATTATGATATTATCCAAACCGTACAACCTAAAAGGCACAACACAATAGAGGTAAACATTACATACATGGTGTTGAACGGACGGAGTCGGACTGCTACAGTAACTGCACTGTTCTCCAGGTTCTGGGAGTGCTGCTGCTGCCCTAGGACCTCGTGCGTTCGCACCAGGGGCTCCACACTGACGGGCGTCGGTACCGAGGCTGGAGTGGCTGGGGCGCTGGCGGCCGGTACCGAGGCTGGAGCGGCTGGGGCACAGGCGGCCGGTACCGAGGCTGGAGCGGCTGGGGCGCTGGCGGCCGGTACCGAGGCTGGAGCGGCTGGGGCGCTGGCGGCCGGTACCGAGGCTGGAGCGGCTGGCACAGTGGCGTTCGAGGTGGTGCTTGACTTCTGCAAACCTGCAGACAGATAGGAGGGAAGTAAGTAAGTACATTTACTCAAGTACTGTTTTTTTTTCCTTTATACTTATAGTCCACTGCAAGATGTGAACAATTTAGTTACTGTAGATTCTTAATTTGAAAATGGGCCAATCACAATGCATCGCAATGCGTTGTGAGCTGCTACTAGGTAGATCTGCCATTTTTAAAGATTAGTACTTGATAGTATTTCAATCATAGAAGTTTACATGGTGGCCTTTTACTCAGGTTAAAAAAATAGATCCGACTACTCCTTCCATCACTGACCTGCAGAGATCTTCATCCTTGGTGTTGGAGTGGGCATAGCTCCTCCAGGCGGTTGCATAGCTCCTCCAGGCGGTTGCGTCCGCATCACCTTCGGTGCTGCCAAGTTTGCAGACTTGGCTGCCACCCCCTTTGGGACTTCCTTCCTCCCCAGCTTCTCGAACATGTCCTTCTTTGCCGAGATCTTCTCAAAGGTAGTCTTCCGGTTAGGAGTCGAGTAGGTTTTGGATTTGTCCTCTAGGTTTGCCGGGACCGCAAGGGACCTGCCATTGGTCGAGGAGGGTGTCCTGCTCTCTGGCACGACCACACCTTTACCGGGCGCGTTTACCGGAGCAGTGACCTGATGCGCTTTCGCCTTGGAGGTCGACGCGTCTCTCAGACTGGCGGAGCGGACGAAACCTTTGGACTGTTGTGGGTCCGTGGTGACGTTGACCCGCCGCGCTCCCTGTGCACTCTTACCAACGTCACTTCCCATTCTATCGACTGACCCGGCTCTGCGCTGTAAAGTCAGCCTTTTCTCAGGTGCCGGGGTGGCGGAGGTGGAGGCGGTGATTTGGACGTTTTCGGTCATCGTTTTGTCTGCTCCTCCGGTTTTTCTCTTTTGTAGCGTCAGGCGACTACGGGTAGGCGTGGTGGCACTGCCACTGCTCTGAGACGGTACCGGGATAACATAGGTCCTGTTAATTTGTTTGCTTGCATCCACCGATGATCTGCTGTCGTCCGATGAGGAGTCTGTTGACCTGGAGTCATTTTTGCTCGTCGTACCAGTTGCTTTTTGAGCCTGATGCTCCCGGGCAGCAGTCGTCGTTGCCGCCGTGTCCAAGAGGTGGTCATAATAGGCTGTATGCTTCCTGGCAGGCAACGAAAATAATGACATGGCGCCTTGGCTGCTAAAAACTATATTTAACTTAAAAGAAAATCCTCAAGTCACAGTAACTCAAGTAGGAGAATTTCTTCAACATCGAGACAAGATTTCCCTGAAAACATTAAAGAGAAATGTGCAGTTTAGACATTTAGCAGATGGGCTTGACAGACCAGATCAAGGGCTGTATTTTGCGTGTCTTAAGCACCAGGTCTTATTCCCTAACTTGAGTAAACTAAAGACCTGGAGGCGTGATCAATGCTCTTTGGCCACTCAGAATAGCCAAATGGCATTGATCACGCCTCCAGGTCTTTAGTTTACTCAAGTTAGGGAATAAGACCTGGTACTTAAGACACGCAAAATACAGCCCCAAGAGTCATGTTTCAATCACGTAACGTCCTGCTGTCTCTTGCATTAAGTGCCATTTCAAAACAGGTGGTAACGACAGTTAACGGTAAGTGATTTTCAACGAGCACTTACAAACTCCAACACTTTGACAAATAATCACCTGAAATGAATGTATTGATGAAAGCACAACAAATGCTCATTCATTTATCCGATACCAATACATCACATTGTTGAAAGCAGTAACATACGAAACACACCACAACGGTTGTCAGTGATATGAAAAGTACTCATTTGGTGGGGAAAAGTAGTCCTATTTATTACTGTAAAAGTACCAATTATATCACAATACTCAAATACTAAAATGTACAAAAGTATTCACATAAAAACATGCTTCAGTGCCGAAAGTGATTGATAGATGGAAAAATCATAAGAGTACAGATCAATACAAAATCAAATAAAACGTAAAAGTACTCGTTTTGCAGAATGTCCGATAATGTTTTCAAATGCTTTGAAAATAGCCCAAGCATGCATACAGCTCAAGTGTATTATTATTATTATTATTACCGGTATCCACATAGCGGAGTAGCCATGGTTCACATGACGCACGGAGCAGAAGTATTGAAATTTGGAAACACTCCCAATACATTCATTCCTCAAAAGTGTACCCAAGTACAGTACAGTACTTTTACATAACATGTCCTAAAATGTACTGTTGGCTGTTAATGGCTGTTGTCTAGCAGCCCTTTTCGGGACCCTCGATTACCTTTTGATGAATTGAACAATGTGGACCCTGTTGTAAACAAGTGTAATGCTTAATTGGGTCGTCCACTCACAGTTAACAGTCTTTGTATTGAGTTTGTGCTTGAAATGTACTGTAAATCTACAAACTGTTAATAAATATTTCAATCAATCAATCAAAACCTTTTCTGTATTTGGGACGCCGGTCTCCCCAAACAAGCACAGAAAAGGTAAACAAGGGGACGGGTCCATTATCATCATTCATCACCCTCCAGCGATAACGCTAACGCTACTAGCCCTTAATATATACCGGTACTCTAAGTACTACTAGCCCAGTTCCAAGCGGGGCTACGCTAACGCTAGCCCCAAACATTTAGATTCTCGTAAGTTTTTTTTCCGATTCTGACGAATTTCGTCAGAATCGAAAAAAACCTCTACGAGAATCTAAATGTTTGGGCTACGCTAACGCGTGCCTTCCACAAACAAACGGACGGAATTATTTACACGGCAACTGCGACGCCATCGCCGCTCAGTAACTAAACCCACATCAAGCGCGAATGAAACTTATTTCCCATTAAATGCAAAACAACTACTTGTGTTTAACCTTTTTCGTTCAGCTTGGAAGTTGGAGTTCTCCTCTTCTCTCTTGTTGTTGTCGCCTGTCGGAGTCTCTCTACTAGAATCTCTTCCGCCTTCACCCGCTTCAATTCAAACAGTCGTTCAAAGACCAGAAGCGATTGGCTGAATTCTTTCTCTTTTTTTTTGCGGATCCAGAGCCTTCTATTGGCTCTGGGTGGATCTATGGGTGGATGGCTTCAAGCAGTATTGCCATGTCCGCTTGTTATAAGCGAATTGAGGCTTCTCTTTTTGTAAAGCTGCTTTGTGTTTTTTTGTGGGGGTTAACCATAGATATATATATACTGTATATGGGTTAACCTCAAAACAAATAGCAACAGAAAACTTTTTTTGTTTCATATATGTTAGCAATAACATATCAAAAGTCCTAAGAAATCCCAGTGGTGGAACATTTGTCACAATTTCCCAAATTTGAAAATATTTTCTTGTCTAATTTCCACACAAAAGCTTCAGTTGTATCCACAATGATGCATGTTGAACACAAGGTGGGCTTCGGCCAGGCAACCAGCTTTGGAGAATGGAGCTTTTGATGGCGTTGCAACCTTTTGACATGTGGATTTCGGCACCTGGATTGGCTGCAGAGAAGACATGGAGGCTTGTGTGGATATTATCTGTATAGTGTCTTGGCGGTGACTCGCCAAGTCATTCAGTCAGTGCAGACCCTTGATGACACCTTGGTCTCCTTAGTGTTGCTTGAAGGACAGTGTCCTGAGGTGGGGCTTGCTGATGCTGAGCTACAGATGCAATTAACCTCCTGAGGCAGGCTACCACCTTCAATAATAATTAGGCCTAGTCAGTGTGAGATGTTTATGTCAAGGAGCTCCCCCTTATTGTGATGTCAAATGTTACTGTACACTTCTCTGTAGCATCAGTATGATTATTGACCCTATTCATTTCCCCTCAGAACATCATGGAGTCATTCTCTGTAGCTATATGATTATTGTAGATCTGCTATTTCACCCCAAAAATGTGGAATATTTGGAATGTTTTTGAACATTCTAACATCATAAATCTGCTACGGGGCGCTCCCCTGTCACGAAACATTTTCAGATGGGGGTTACTGGGTTAGGGACAAATACATTTGAACCATATGGCATGAAAATATTTGAGAACCCCTGGTTTAAATAATAATTTAAAAGTTTGAAAGCGAGCCCAAATAAGCAACTATACAGAAATAAATCACACCTGTGTGAACTGAGTGGTGCAACTCCCCTCTCCCCTCTCCCCCTCTCTCTCTCTCTCTCTCTCTCTCTGTGTAATTAGCAGGCAACAGTGCAACACTATCTCTCTCTCTCTGTGTAATTAGCAGGCAACAGTGCAACACTATCTGTCTCTCTGTTTCTGGCACAACAGCGCCACTTTTGCCCCTACTGGTACTCATAGTCACATAGGTGAGGTCGTGAGGGACACACACAGGTGAGGACGGACGGACATTGTTGTTCCTTGGAGTGGTTGCACCACTCAAAAACAAGCCGCAAATCGCTTATAATAAGCAGACATGGCAACGCTGGTTGATGCGCAGTATATTTTTGTGTTTCTGGGGATGATATGATACAGGTCATATTTAACAATACAATGGTAGCAAGCCCCAAAATCCCATTCTGCTACTTACCCCTATGTGTCAGGATACTACCAAGTCGATTTATGTAATTTTAGTGAATTAATGTATGCCTTTACACAATTTATATACCAAAAAGGGGGTTTTGAGGTGATAAACTACTATAAAGCTGCCAGTCAGCAAGGTCTATCATATCAAAACCTAATCTAGGGATGTATAGGAATTTCACAAATCACAACTAGAATTCATATCTGGGGGACTTGGCCCAAGGACTAGGACAGGCAGTAGGTGGCAGCACTCTCAACGCTATCTTGTAATACTATAGATAATACTCAACTCAAACATGTTGTCTAACTCTAAAACATCATTACAACAGTTTGCATCAGAGTTGGTCATCTGTGTTGATTGCATAGCACTTTGGGCCCACTGCTGTCGTTTAGAAACGCACATACCAGTACATCTGTCATATTTTTATAATTTATTAATAAAAACTAATCAAACACAAATTACACATTTACATACAGTAATCTTTAACAATTACATGCCATGGACTCCCAAATGTAACCATTTCTATGTTGGCTATTAAAAAAAAATAGCAGATCTACAAGCTCACAGAACGACGTCATTTTCCAGAATTCTTTTTGAAAATGTGAATATAAATCTTCTCTTTCAGATGGGTGTCCGTGGCCAAAAAACACATCAATTGGCGGTCCTTGACATGAAAAAAAAACCTTGAGAACCACTGACATGATGAACAGTAAACAGTCAACACGGTGGTCATTTTTTGCGGCGGTCGTGTTTCCTGATGATGTCTATGAGGTTGTTGGGTGTGACCAGCGGGTCGTCAGCCCGCGGTTTGGCTTTCTGTTTCTCCCTCCTCTGCTGCTCGTGGAGGTGGGGCGAGTTGAGGAGCTGCGGGGGCAAGATGGAGCCCGTGGGCTTCACTCTGTTCACTACGTCCAGGAACAGGCGCTTGTTATTGCCGTTGAGGAAGGTGATGGCCGTACCTCTGTGACCCAGGCGACCTGCCCTCCCCACCTGGAGAAAGGCGGGTACACAACAGGTTAGTGGAGCAGTGGT
The DNA here is from genome assembly GCF_963924005.1 of Protomyctophum bolini. Lineage (NCBI taxonomy): Eukaryota > Metazoa > Chordata > Actinopteri > Myctophiformes > Myctophidae > Protomyctophum > Protomyctophum bolini. Next base: position 5,601,964 of record NC_137869.1, read on the forward strand.
GGTGTTCATAAAGTCACCAGGCGAGGAATTAAAACATGAGATACACTTGTATGACGCGCACGCAAAAATAGTTTGACCATTTATTACCTCCACAACACACGTTAAAAAGGTACAACAGTTCCCAGGCCTCAACTATTACCTAAACGTGGATGTTACGGTGTTAAAGTTGCGTTTATGACGGTCAACAAGAAAATGTCCTCTCCCACAACCCCTCTGTCTGTCCAAATTCCACACAGTAGTAGTGCCCGGCAGGTGAATAAGATAGTTTTTAGCATGGCAGTGCCAAAGCACCCGTGATCATGCCCACCACCTACTACCAGTGCAGTGTCTGTCCATTAAAGTGACATGCCTTACGTCACCAATAAAACACAAGACTAGGCATGTCGTCACAATTGTCACATTATGGCTCCTACACGTGGTTCTGAAATGTCTTTCAATGTCATGTTGGCAATAACTCTCAGGATTACAGACGTGTAAAGATCCATTTGGGAACTCCTTCAATGTCCCTGGACCCCACTTTGACGACCACCGTAGCAGAGCAAACAGCTGAATGTTTAAAATTAAAGTCCTATACCTGCATATTTATTTTAATACAAATAGCATTAGTAGCCAATCTAAAAGCTCAGAACGTGACACATTGTGTAATTGTAGATACGATATTTTTGAACGTTTGGGCATTTATTTTAAGTATATGCAATTGAAAATGTTCGCCTACAATGATTTCTTTTTAAATATAGGGACGCCAAGATGAAAGGTTAATCTAGAAAATAAAAGGAGTCAGGACCCCATACTATATTTGTATGTCGTTTTACAGCCGTGGCGTGGGTATGTTCATAATGGTCATGGGATGCAATTACAGTACGTCATGTATGCGTGAGAACACTGTACTGTGTACAGTACTGTACACAGCCCAGGGAAACAGGGCTCTACTGAAAGCCATCGTGTAACTTGAACACTGGCTCAATATTCGCCAAGTATGTCCCTGTGACAAATATCAACATACAGTTTGCATGTTCTCCCCGTGTCCCCTAGGGTAGGTACCCTCACAAAAACATGCAGTAATCCTGGTCTCTAAACTGCCTCCCCCTGGCCAGCCGGGGCGCCTGATGGAGGGGAAAGGAACTGGTTGGAATAACGTGTTCCTTCCACGCGCTATGTCCAACCAGGGAAACTCCCCCCTGTCAGGTGTAAAGGAGTGACTTGGACACTCAGGCATGAAGGGAGCATGAGTTAAGTCCGTTGCTCTCCCCAGGTTGGCGGAGGGTGTGTAGAGCCCAGGATCACAGTAGATGATTGGCACAGGGGTGAAAAATGGTTTACAAAATTGTGGGATAAAAAATATATAAAAAAAAAAAAAGCAAACCACCTACAGACGTAGAACCTACCTGGTGAACATACTCATCCATACTGGGAGGCATGTCGAAGTTGACCACCACTTTAACATTGACCAGGTCCAGTCCTCTGCCCAGCACCCCCCCAGTGCTGACCACCACCTCAAAGTCTCCCTCTAGAAGACCCTGAGCACACCAAGCACAACAAGACACCACATGTTCAGAGCACTAAATGAAGACCCTGAGCACACCAAGCACAACAAGACACCACATGTTCAGAGCACTAAATGCTTTGTAGAAATTATCAATGACATTTTTAAATTATGTAATGCTTTTATCCAAAGCGCTTTTACATGGATTGTGCATTACATTCACACACACATTCATATGTAAAAACAAATATTCATATAACATAACATCTTCTTCTACCCCATTGGACAAAACATGGTCCGCACTCCTCACAACAAAGGGTTAGGGTTAGGCCGGGTTTCCTAAACATTCCTACTGGGATCATCTAACCAAAAGTTAGCTCTGAACTCGGCCCTAATACATGGAATGACCTGCAAACGACATTGAAACGGACCATATTGGTACCCTTGAGTCGTTTTAAAACCTTGGTGAGCAATACAGAACCCCACAATATGTAACTGTTTTAGATCGTTTTGAAATTTGTCTTAGCTTTTTATTTGTAAACCTATGTAATTCACATTGTAAGCGAGATCTTGATATGGAATCCTAGGTCTGCTACGCGTTCTCGGTTCTTCTTAGCTTAATCCGACTGTAACTTGCGTAGGCAATGATATTTATGGTGTTGGGATGTCAGGGGTGACGTCACTCTGACGCCCCGGTTGTGAGCGATGTCAGAGAGGCACTCCGTTCCTTCGTAACACACATGTATATCTTATGTTTTTCTTTTCCTGATCTTCTGATGTATTGTGATGTTTTTTTTTTCTATATGATATTGTATTACTCGACGACTCGACGAGTTTGGTTACACAGTGTAATTTTGAGAATAAACAAAACTTGAATGAATGAATCTATGCAAAACAAAAGTAAAATTGCTCTGTATGCCTTCAAAGTACAATACCGTAAGGCGTAATTATTCTAAAGATAATTGTGGGAGAGATATGTAGAGATATGTACACTACACATGTTGTATTAACCCATTCTGAACGGGAACCCATTTTGGTATTGGCATCATGTTATGCTTTAGCTATTGAAAAATAGCAGATCTACAAGCTCATAGCGCGCCACCGAGTGGCGCGCTACGAGCTTGTAGATCTGCTATTTTTGAAAAATCGAAGAACGACTGACATTTTTAGAATCTGATCTCAGGTCAGAATGGGTTAATCAGACCAGTGTGTGTCCAGTGGAAACGTATGAATCTGATCTCAGGTCACTGACATGTTGCATTGACCACTTAAGCCCTATATGCAGTAGAAAAACTAAATTTAAGCTCATGTAACCATGTAAGCACTAAGCTCACAATGGAAAGGGTTGAAAATCTACTCAAAGTGTGGATGCCAGGGTGATGTGGTTGGCTGGCTGTACTTGAGCCATGTTCCTGTCTTGTTGTTGTTTTACGGCCTGTGTCATCATGGCTGCCTAACGGTGGCCTAACCTGGAGGATGAGGTTACGTTCCCACTGACTCTAACCTTGAGGATGCGGTTCCGTTCCCACTGAGTCTTGTCAGAGTGGATGGCCACGACGTTGAGCTCCATCACCTTGGCCACGGCCTCACACAGCAGGTCTGCCCCCAGCTTGCAGTCCACAAACACCACCACCGGAGGCTGGTACAACTTCCTGTCCTGAGAAGGTCAGAGAAGGGAGAAAACACGTGTCTGAATGCCACATTCTCACCCGGGGGGGGGGGGGTATTCATGCACACACACTTTATGATGAGCCATTGAGGCACCGATTATTTTAGACCATACCAGTGGTCTGGCATGTTCAGACCGTTGACTCGGACTTACGGTATAGCCTACTTGACAATTACTGCTAATAATTTCCCAAGGCACTCGTTTTTCTGAAAGGGGGAGGGACTGCGGCGCTCTATTGTGGTTCATTTTAATTTTGAACAAGCCATTGGATGTATTCCATTTATTTCAGTACAGTATTATTAACCTTGCTTGACAAAAGATAATATAACACAATTAACTGAATATACTTTATGCCAGACAGTTGTGTTAGTGCTCGATTTCAAAACGAAATGTCGAATCTAATAAACCAGTGGAGCTGAGTTTCATACCAGTGTTGCAGACTCTATTTTTCATCTTGTACTGCCTTTTTGTCTAGCACCTGGGCTAGAGTGGAGGTGCATGCTCTATTTCCTTTGTTAGTGCTCGATTTCAACCCATTTTAAAGCGTGTAATGATCTGAAAAGTCTAGCCAAATAGGCCTACAGCAGCCCCTGGTGAAGAGATTGATTTCCAAATTAAATGCCCTCCGAGACCTTTCTAACCGCACAATGCATTTTAACAGCCAACAGTGACTCAATGATGGTCTAGGGACTTTTTTAATTAAAAAAGAAAGGAAAGAAGAAAAAAAAGGCCATTAATGGAAATATTGTCTACAATGTGTATGTGATAGATGGTTATATTGACGACGGAATGTTCCCTTAAACATTTCTTTACACCAATCTGGGTGAGAGGTTTGCATGTTTTGTCTATGATTCAGAATCAGACTTGTGGCCAATTTCATAACGTTTGATCCTAATGAAAGCTTAAAATGTGAAACTCTCCGTATGTCCCCTCCATGTGGTACAACGGCTCTGGTTACTCACACATTATGATCTAATGTCATTTATCCACTGGTGTGTATGAAACAGACCCTTCCTGTTCCACCGTGCTGTAGAAATGCTACGAGCCGTTCCTGGATGATTTCCTGGACAGAGGCCATGGCTCAGGGCCCACCCATTTCCTCTGGACAAGGGTGGTAGGGGAGGGTAGGGGGGGTTTAGGGCTGCAGTAACGGCTGTCTAAATATGGCTCAGTAGTAGAGGCTAGTGTTTGGCGCGTCAGGAATTCCCTCCACTCACAGCCAGTTGATTAAATTCCAGACCCAGTTGCGATGGATGTTGACTGAGGCTCACAGAGTAGCCAGTGTCGGTTTGAAATTCAAATCAAAATTTAGGGCCGGCTTTCTTCATGGAACAGATTCCATGTTGTCAAACAGTGACAGGCTTTCATTCCATAAAGAATGAGACATCTACCATTCGAAAAGCTGAAAGTCACTTCTGCTAAGTGCTAACTAGCAGAATATGTCAGCACCACTGCCATAAACATGACACGCCGTTAGTACTAGGAATAAACACAGGAGACCCCCGGGAGGAAGTGGACTTAGAAAGGGGAGGCGCCAAACAGAGTTCCTGTCTCGTCACAAAAAAGGTGGTGTAGCGGCTAGCCCATAGAGTATTAAAAGGATAGAGACTGAACCGGACCGATAGCCCCGCCCCCCACTATTCATTTCAGTGGAAGTTGCTCAGTGGCGTTTTGAAGCACCCGGAAGAACCGTCTATATTTCCGCATTTTTTAGATTTGGACAAAATGTGGTGTCCAAAATGCGCTCAATGTTAAAGCCCAGATGCACGGGTTTTCTCGTCATAACTCCACGGGTCCGCCTGCAGTCCCCGCTCTTACCACTAGGGTCGAGAGCCTCACTGGGGGCTTGGCGCAGCCAGAGGCAAAAATCAAAAAAGGAAAACAAAACATCTGTTTATTTTTACTGAATGTGTTCCAATTGGTTGAAAACAAGCTACCCCCACCCCCACAGAATGATGTTAGAACTAAAGTTAGAACTAATCTTGGAATTTTGTCAAGGATAGTTGCTAATTACGGTCTGTGGCTGACAAGAGTACTACTTTTACACAATGGACCGCAATAGTAGTCTACTGAATCTCACGCTAAGCTTGTGACTGTGGTGTCAATAGCTTCACTCCCAACTAGTAAAATCTACACAGGAGAAGTCTGTGAAAGCTTCTCCCAGCAAGGTGCCTAGAGCACAGCATTCCGGTAACACTAGCCAAATAGAGATTGATTTCCAAATGATGACTTTTCTTACCGCGCAATGCATTTTAGCCAACAGTGACTCAATTATTCCAGCCATGTCTAGTGACTTGTAAAGATCTCGGGCATTCCGGTAACACTGCGCACAGTGGCAAATAAGCAGAACAGAAGGTTGTATTATATTAGGCTGCAGTTTCTTGATTATACAGTAATTAGGCCCATTTTGTTCCCGTGGGAGAAATTCCAATTTCACCTCCACCCAACTCAACTGATTGCTGCCCAAGTGGTCAGACTTGAGTGCACCAGGGAGCAGTTACAGTTTACACATTTCTGGGGGCGGGCGTCGACCCTGCTGGGACCTTCTGCTTCCCAAGCGGCCTCTCTACCCCATAACCCCATGAACCTTTAGCGTGATACGGTCTCGTGTCGCGTTATTGGTCTCCCGGGCCCGCTGCCGCAGTCGCCATACCGAAGGAATACTTCAACCGGATTATCACACACCACCCAGCCTGCACACACTACCTGTCTGTCAGAACCAGACGAGGGTCCAGTTACTTAGAGATTACAACAATAGCTAAACCTGCTGGAACACATAACACCACTGCGTGTAACATACGTTGAGGATCTCAAACAGCTTCTTCTTCTTGGAGGGTTCTTCCACCCAGAGCAGGATCTGCCTGACGTTGGCACAGGGCCGGTTCTTCTCCCCGATGGTGATGCCCACCGGGTCGCGGGTCAGGCGGGCGGCCATGTGCTCCGTGGCCTTCGGTATGGTGGCCGAGGTCAGCAGAGTCTGGTGGTCCTCGGGGACATGCTCCAGGACCTCCAGAACCTGCTGCTGGAATCCCATTTTCAACATCGTGTCTGCCTGCGGAAGACAACAACACATAAAAACATTACATGACAATTTTCAACTATAATGGCAAGCCCCAAACAGGGATGGCAGATTCAAAGAGGTTAACTACTTGATGCATGACGCAATGCACAGATTTTAATAGTCTATTTGTATTGATTGTTGGTGTTTATTAGATTTTTTTTTGTCAAATAGGTTTTTATTGAGAACAGATTATAAATTGTTACACAAACATTATGACATGAAATACATTTTTCTTTTATAGGAAAAAAAACAAAGGAGGAAAGAAATAATACTAAGACAAAAAGAGAAAGAACCTCAACCCTCCCACCCATGCTGCTCAGTGACACCGCATATCTAGCCCTGCATCATTCACCCCGTTAGGGGCGTGTGATATCACTAAATTACCATAACGTCCATTACCTCATCAACCACCAGCACCTTGACTCCATCCAGCTGCACCGCCCCCTGCTTCAGCACCTCAAGCAGCCGCCCAGGCGTTGCTATGACAACCTGAGGATGATGACAAAGAGGACGGAACAGTGAAATCCAGTTCATCCGGTTTGTTTAGGCTGCCAGATTTGAACTTAAAATGTCCCATTCGCCTGATGGAGGGGAAAGGAACTGGTCGGAATAACGTGTCCCTTCCACTCGCTACGTCCGGCCGGGGAAATTCCCCTCCGTCAGGTGAAAAGAATCAGCTTGGACTCCTCATGCATAGAAGGAGGCATGAGGTCAGTCCGCTGCCCCCCCAGGTTGGCAGAGGAAGTGTAGCGCCCAGGATTACTTAGACAATTGGCACTGGGTGAAAAGAAAAACTGGGTTACAAAATCGTGGGATAAAAATTAAGATAAAAATAAAATGTCCCATCTTTAATTTGATAAACTAATTCTGTTGCACTTTTTCCATCTTTTTTTTTGTTAACTACATTTGTATCCCACGATTTTGCAACCCATTTTTCTTCACCCAGTGTCAATTATCTAATGTAATCCTGGGGGCGCTACACTTCCTATGCCAACCTAGGGGGGGGGGACCTGCTTCCTTATATGCATGAGGAGTCCAAGCTGATTATTTTCACCCGACGGGGGAGAATTTCCCTGGCCGGACGTAGCGCGTGGAAGGAACAAGTTATTCTGACCAGTTCTTTCCCCCTCCATCAGGCTGGCCAAGGGTATGTAGTTTAGAGACCAGGATTACTGCATGTTTTTGTGAGGGTACCTACCTACCCTAGGGGACACAAGGAGAACATGCAAACTCCACACAGAAAGGCCCTTTCGCCAACTTTTTCATTACATTAGCAGCCGTGCTTGGCGTGCTATTTTTGAGCCCCTCCTATACACAGGTTTAGTTCAACGTAACACACACACACACACACACACACACACACACACACACACACACCCCCTTCAGGGGTACAAGTAACAGCGTCTTTGCCATATTTGGCGGCTACCGATAGTGAAAGAGATTGCACAGAATTTCGCAAGCCGTTTGGCTGCTTTTTTTTGGCATCCCAAGTTGTTGGAAGCCTCTTACAGCCAAACTGTGTACATGTCGAAGATAAACACAAGTAGATTGCACCTGTAGTAGTGCAATGATGGTCTGGAGGAGCGGCTGGTACTTAATGACTTTGGCCATAAAGGCTTCCTCTAAGCTAGAATCAAAGGTGCAGGCCAACTCACACACACACACACACACACACACACACACACACACACACACACACACACACACACACACACACACACACACACACACTTCTGTAGTCATAAGTTAATAACCAATAAAAGAGACAAAAAAGTCAGTGTTAGGGCAGAATGAGTGAGCGTACGTTGATGGTGCGTTTGAGCCGGTGGAGTTGCGGGGGCAGGGGCATGCCTCCCACCAGCAGGGCTGTCCTCATGTTGGGCACGCCCACCACCAGCTCCTTGGCCTGCCTTTCTATCTGGATGGCCAGCTCCCTGGTGGGGGTCAGAATCAGTGCCACAGGGCGACCCGCGGTGCCCACTGGACTCTGTATGGAGAACAGCGAGAGGCAGAGCTGCACTTAATGTTGAGAATCACACCCATTTCTACCGTATACATCATTTCTGGATAAACATATTAGCAGCATTAGCAACATTTGAGACTGAAATGAATGAATAAAACTCTTCTCCTCCACTGTGGCCAAGAACAGTTCCCATGCATTGATTTATAAGATAAGATATTGATAAGAAAGAACTTTATTGATCCCTGTGGGGTTATTCGGGACAGACATTATGTAACGGTAAGGCAAAAGGTCATTACTATAATAAGTGACAAACCTGTCCTGGTCAAAGGTGTAAGAACAGTAAAAGGTCTGTAACAATAATATTATCATATAATCCTGTACCTCCAGTGCCCGCAACACCACCGGCAGCAGAAAGGCCACGGTCTTCCCCGACCCCGTCTCGGCGCTGGCGATCACGTCCCGGCCCGACAGGCCCACCGGCACCATCTGCATCTGGACGGGCGTCGGGGCCTCGTAGCCCGCCTTCCTCAGGTTGCCGGCCAGCGTGTCGGGGAAGCCGCAGTGCTGGAACTCCACGATGGGCCTGCTCACGTCCGTGCCCTGGGTGGAGATGCCCAGCTCCTGTTTCACACGCTGCACCTGGGCCTCCGTCAGCCCGGAGACGAACGGGTCCTCTCGGTAGGAGTAGACGGCGGTCTGAAGGTTGTCCGACGAGGATCCGCCGCCGCCGGGGTCTGCAGGTAGAGCAGTCCTGTCATTAGGGACGGGACGATATGAAAATGACACGTCACGATTATTATTGTGGCAAAAAATAATAAGAGATTAACGATATCATTGCGATAATCAAAATATGCTTAAAACTTAAAATGTCACTGTTGTTAAGCACTTGAATCCCCAGCATCCCTATTCTGGGGGGGGGGGGGGTGGGAGGAGAATGTACGATCTACAAGCTTGTGAGATTGAAGATTACGATCTACAAGCTTGTGAGATTGAAGATCTGCTAATTTTGCGAATCAAATGCACTCTTTACTGCTCTGTTTTAGTATAAGGGATACTGAATTTGCAGCTGAACCAAATCCAAATCATAACGGAGGACAATTAATTACACATTAAATTAAAATCTCTGCGATACATTATCGTCTCTACGATGATCCCTACCTGTCGTGCTCCGCTCTGTGTTTGCGGTCAAACGCGTCCGCCCCGGTCCCCAGCCCCATCTGGGCCCCGGTCCCCAGCCCCATCTGGGCCCCGGTCCCCCGCCCCATCTGGGCCAGGTGCTTGGCCTTGCACTCCAGGCTGCAGACGTCGTTGTCCGTGCTGTCACAGATGTACTCCCCGTAGCGGCCGCACATCGCGCACGCCGGCTCCCCGGGCTGGGGCCACCTCTGGCTCTTCCTGAACGACTTGACCGGTTCCTCCTCCTCCTCCTCATCGTCATCGTCGTCATCTTCATCCTCCTCACTGTCATCTGACGAAGACCCCCTTTCACCGTCCTCACATGGTGGGCTCTCTTTCACAGATGCTGTGTCTGTAACGAGTGGTGGAAAGTAACTAAGTATACTTTAATGAAGTATTTTAAAATGTATTGTAATGTTGTACTTTTTGCTCTGCTACAATTATTTGAAAACCTTTGTTACTAGTAGTTACTTAGATTTTGATTATTATCATTACAAAACATACATTAACCACCATTTGAAAATAGCCGATCTACAAGCTACTGTACATCATGATATATATATATATCATGTATATGTCAATATGTATATGTATACATTTTGAACACTTGCATAATGTGCACTTTTGCTACTTTAAATACACGTTGATGCCAATACTTTTTTTCGAGTGGACTGCATTTATATAGCACTTTCATTCGAAGCACTTTACATTACAATGTAACCTTCACATTCACCCATTCACACACCGATGGTGGAGGAAACCATGCAAGGCAAGGTACCAACCTGCTCATCAGGAGCAGTTATAGGGTTGCTCTGCAGTTAGGGAGGGAATCGAACCTGGAACCTTCGGATTACATGGACAGCCACTCTCCAACTCCTGAGCCACTGCTGCCACCCCCACTTTTCTTTTCTTTTATGTGAATACTATAGTACTATTTTTCTACATTGTGGTGGTTCTGATGAATTGAAAATGGTGGACCCTGTTGTAAACATGATTGATTGAAAGATTTATTAACAGATTGGAGAATTACAGTACATTTCAAGCAACTCAATAGTGTAACTCAAAAGTGTAACTCAAAAGTGTAATCAATGCTTTATCATGGTGTCGTCCACAGTAACAGTTTTTTGTTATTGAGTTGGGCTTTCGTTTGAAATGTACCCATACTGCATACTGTTAATAAATACTTCAATCAATCAGTATTGATACTTATACTATAATAAAATATGCAAATACTTTGTCCACCACGTACTGCCTGCAACCGGTGCTGCTGCTGTCTGTTCTGTTGTCAGGTTCACATCTGTGCGCTCTTCCTCGTGGTCCAGATCTTCCTCGTGGTCCAGAGGGGCTCCAGTGGAGCTTTGGACGGGGGTCTGTCTCTCTCCTGGAGGAGGAGGACCCAACTTGACCTTCTTTATAGCAGGACGTTGTGCTGGGACCTCGGCGGGTCTCTTCACTTTCAGGGCTCTCGGCATAAACATGGTGTTACTGTTCTGTTGGCACAGACAGAGATCAATGACAGTGTTGTTATTATTATTATTATTATTACATTTTAGCTACTGTAGAAATCACGCATTTAGAATGTTCAGGGCGAAGTTCGCGGCTGTCAAATGTTTTAATGTAAACCTACCAGGATAGTTTCTGGAATGCAGTGCAAGATCAATTAACGCAACAATATAACAAACGACATTTATATTCAGCTGCTTTCTGCTAATTTTCCTTCCACACGTTCATCAAAACCAAGATCAAAACAAACAAGCACACGTAACAGCTCAAGCGCACGTTGATGACGTAGGGCTTCGCTTGATGTTTTCTTGATGCTGATGGGTATTGTAGTCTTAGATTGTAGTTCGTATGATACCCTGGCTCGTTTGTTATTTTACGAAAAAGGATCTCGCGTCCCGTTTATTTATTATAATTGTTTCTTTTATTTATTTCATTTTTACACAATCTAGTTTCACGTCAAGGCAGAATAAAAGGCATTGTTATTGTATATTAAAGTAGAATTTCCCCCAGGGCTGCGTCAGTGACTCTAAAATCAAATCAAGCACACACAATGTACATTGATATGGAAGCATTAAGCTGCCAAAATTCAAATGAAATGGCAAATACGAAAAGTCAATTGAAATACGAGAAATGCTTTTTCATTGATTCGGCAAATGTTCTAAACATGCAAGCTGGTCCATTTGGTTGCGCACCATCTCAGAGTAGTGCTTTTGGCGACACCTCTGGTAGCTATGTGGTCATTACAACCCTGTTTACAGTGTAGGAGTTTGCGCATGCGCACAGACACTGACACTGGGCTTTGAGAGGCACAGTGCGGCAGGCAGCCTGCAGAGGAACAACCAGTCAACCACACACACACACAGCACAGATTGAATCTGAACAACAGAATCACAACACACACACACACACACACACACTACACCGTTAGACCATGTGAACTTAAAAAGGGACACACTTTGCGCCAGAGGAACCGAAAGACAACAATGGAAACATGTTTATTAACATTCCAGCAGCAGCGGTTGAGAAGAAGATGCGTTTTCATACCCTCTGAGATCCAGCAGAGAAGATCCGTTTCTTCTTCAACTGGTTTAGGCAGCAGAATGGATGGAAAACACCACCAGCAGGACCTGGGATTCACTGTGGAGACATGAAAGAAAGAGTCCGCCGTTTATGTATAGGATAATTAATAAGACGCCGCATCACCCAACAAAGATAAGTCATTTTTTCCATTAAATTCCATTAGTGGGGACATGTCACCGCTTTCTTGAGCCCTGTCGGAGGACACGGACACCATCATCATCATCATCATCATCTTCAGAGAGTGAAACCATGGGTGAAGTCCAGGACCTCAAGGATATTAAAAGGAGCCTTATTATCGCCCCGGCAATAAAGTCATTCGATCACTACGACTTCTCACGAGCCAAGATTTGTTGCAGCCTCACATGGTTGGTGGCCAAAGCCTATGGGACAGGTATGTATAGGCTACTGTTTTAACTCATACTGTAGTGTAGTACAATATATGATATGTCACTGTGTTGTGTGTGCATTTACATACAGTATAGCAGACCATTTCCTGCGAACAGCAGCAAGCATACATGATTGAATGGGCTCATCATGTTTGTCAATGGAGATGTTATAGGCGTACATGAGCTCAGGGCAGGGGGGGGTACAGTAGTCAACAGCTGTCCCGACATACATTTCTCAATGGAGACCACCTCCTCCAACCTTACCCAACCACTGCACATGTATCATGTATATATCATATATACTGTATCATTGACCTCACCTAGCCTTGGATCAATTCTATCATAGATTTATTTTTATCGAGTCTGACTAGACTTTCATATCTATCTGCAAAAATGTCAAAATTGATCAAATACATTTAGTGTTGATCCAAAGCTATAGCATTGACTGACCCACTCTACAATACAGAATCTATAAAATAATGTTTTATTCATTAAAATATTGTCCCCGGATTGCATGAACAAGACTGACTGACTGCACAGGCTACAGCACAGTTCTTTTGGCACTCATCAGCTGAGCTGTTGTTCTTCCATCTGTCAATTATAGCCCGTATCTCCCCAGGGAGGAGATGCATTATCCTATATATATTTCCCCCAGGGAGGGTCCTTGATCCTCGGTGTGTTGTGTACGTTCCTCACACTCTCCTCTCCTCCATCCATGACATGACGGATGCGTGGGACCTGCGTGGCTGATGTAAACAAGTCTGTGTGAAAGAACTGTCCCAGATGACCTCATCCTCTGTTCAACGCACTGGATGCACCCATGTCATATATTTAGGAAGAGGCAAATATAGCTCAAATGACGTGAGGGAGACGCTGACTCATGCATGAAGACTTTCATCAATTGAATTCACACAAGTCCCCTCAATAGAGCTTATCATCGTTATAATTATCAATTGTTTTTATATATGTGATCTCGTCAGCATTGTAAATGAGGTGGAACCTCAATGCTCTTTTCGAGAATAAATAAAGGTTTCAATCAATGTTTGGCTTGTATGGTCTGACTCTAAAAGTCAGGCTGTTCATGGATATGGATTTGAATTTGGCATAGATCTCATCTAACCCTCATTCAGCCATTGTTGAGTCATATGCATGGCATTTATGTCTGTCTGTATTGATTGATTTATACTTTATTAACACAGTTTGCATAGAAAAGCACAGAGAAGTATACACTTACACTTACAAGGTCTGCTAAAACGATCTCAAGAAAGCCTGTTGCTTAATTGTTTCCATTGGGGTTAAAATGCGTATATGCAATTTTGCATTGTGGACCTCAATTTGGTAGTATTAGGCTACTGTTAACGTTTTATTATTATATCTGGGAATCCAGTGTGCACTGTAAGATCAGTGTTAATTTAAGAAGTTGCAGGCCCATTCCAAATGTGTTACCATTTTACTCATTTAGGATGGGGACGCCCTGAATCCCTCTCAAAGACCCCTTGGGGTCCCCAGGCCTCACGTTGAGAACAAGTGTTCTCACAACAACAGGGCGAATGCTTTCCACGTTCCATCATATCGCCTAAGATTTAGACTCTTGTATGTGTATTTTATCGATTTTGACATTTTCAACCTGTCAAAATCGATAAAATATGCATCGACGAGAGTCTAAATCTTAGGCTAGTTCCATCAAGGCTTTGTGCTTTGTTGGTGTGAGCCTTCAGTATTGGCTGACATGGGAAATTGGGAATATAGGGTTGTTGTTCCCCAGTGAAGGAAGTGTGAAATAGTCCGATATTGTCAACAACAAGCGGCAGATACAGCAGCGAGGATGAATGAATCCACAGGCACTATTGACGGGTTGTCTTCATCCATTATAGATTTCATTGTCTTCTGGTCATATCAGATATCTACTATAGGTGTTATGGTGCCCAGAATTCAATGGGCTTCCCCTGTGTCATGTATAAACAAAAGAATGATTATCTTTATTTGCTGCATATTATTTGCTTAGAAGAGCATCCTTGATGCCATAATTCATAACGTTGATTAAAATCCAAAGTTGTCAGCCCAGCAAGAATTCGACTTCTAAAGTAAAAGAGTTGAAAAGGCCATTGTTTTCAAAGCCTTGGATGTGGAACAGCTTGTTATGGTGCTCTATTCCAACAACTCATTCATATTCCTGGGGCTAAAATTGGATTTGTATTGCATGCAACAACCTCCCTGAGCCAAAAGAAGAAACACACTCACGCCCACAAATCTGGGCTATTTCACCACAAGCTTACTGCTGTAAAAGCCTCTGGTTAGACTCTTAATTGTTCTGCACTCAGGCTTCTGGGATACTTATCCACTTGGGGCTGGTTTCAAAGACTACTGTACTGTACTGTACAGTAAGAACTATTTTCATCTTTTGTCATTCAGGTCACACCATTCTCAAAACTATATTTATTGCTGAATCGCCATCTAATCAGAATGTGTTGTTATACAGAGTCATATTCAATCAGAATAGCTGTTACAAAATTAAATCAAATTAACAATTATAGATGTATCCCATATCTAATAATTTCTAGTTAACCCATTCTGACCGGGAACCCATTTTGATGTTAGCATCATGTTATGCTTTAGCTATTGAAAAATAGCAGATCTACAAGCTCATAGCGCGCCACCGAGTGGCGCGCTACGAGCTTGTAGGTCTGCTATTTTTGAAATATCGAAGAGCGACTGACATTTTTAGAATCTGATCTCAGGTCAGAATGGGTTCATCAGACCAGTGTGTGTCCAGTGGAAACCTCGTACGAATCTGATCTCAGGTCAGAATGGGTTAATATCCGACCGTTGATTGAGTGGATTGAGTAATTGGGAGTAAACCCCACTGATCTTGTTGACTCGATGGCCTCTCCTGTAGTCCTACGGCTGCACAGCACCACCATTATTCCAAAATGTAGGCTACCACTTGTTTACTGTTTTAAGGGCAATTTATAGCTATCTAATTATATGGTTCTTTGTTAAATGTAACTTTATTATAGCTCTTCAGGGCTCTATAAGGAAGGACTTGTGTGTCTGGTAAAAGTAGAGGCACGCCACAAGGATTGTATACTTTGTTCTTGTTTATTTCTCACTGTTTTGAAAAGGCCCAAATGTCACAGAGACCAATGTATGCAATGTAAATCAACTTATGTATCACTTGTGTAATAGCAGAGATGACAAAGTGCTTTACAGCTTTTGTGGCAGCTGGAGCATCAGATTGAAAGCAGATGGTAAAAAATTCTGCGTGCAGACACAAAGTATATATATATTGTTTGCTGAAGCAAAGAAACAGATTTTATTATAAAACTAAAAGTCTGCCACCCTGTGCTGTAATGACCCAAAATACATTTGCTCGCCAGCAGATTCGGCATACTGTATTTTCAATCAGGACTGAATGTAATGGAGGGAGGGAGAGAGAGAGGGGGGGTGGGATAGAAAGAGGATCTGGGGGGGGGGAGAGTAGTGAAAAAGAGTGAGGGAGTGAGAGAGGAAGACAGGGAGAGTGAGGGAGTGAGAGAGGAAGACAGGGAGAGTGCGGGAGTGAGAGAGGAAGACAGGGAGAGTGAGGGAGTGAGAGAGGAAGACAGGGAGAGTGAGGGAGTGAGAGAGGAAGACAGGGAGAGTGCGGGAGTGAGAGAGGAAGACAGGGAGAGTGAGGGAGTGAGAGAGGAAGACAGGGAGAGTGCGGGAGTGAGAGAGGAAGACAGGGAGAGTGAGGGAGTGAGAGAGGAAGAGAGGGATAGTGAGGGAGTGAGAGAGGAAGACAGGGAGAGTGAGGGAGTGAGAGAGGAAGACAGGGATAGTGAGGGAGTGAGAGAGGAAGACAGGGAGAGTGCGGGAGTGAGAGAGGAAGACAGGGAGAGTGAGGGAGTGAGAGAGGAAGAGAGGGAGAGTGAGGGAGTGAGAGAGGAAGACAGGGATAGTGAGGGAGTGAGAGAGGAAGACAGGGAGAGTGAGGGAGTGAGAGAGGAAGACAGGGAGAGTGAGGGAGTGAGAGAGGAAGACAGGGATAGTGAGGGAGTGAGAGAGGAAGACAGGGAGAGTGCGGGAGTGAGAGAGGAAGACAGGGAGAGTGAGGGAGTGAGAGAGGAAGAGAGGGATAGTGAGGGAGTGAGAGAGGAAGACAGGGAGAGTGAGGGAGTGAGAGAGGAAGACAGGGATAGTGAGGGAGTGAGAGAGGAAGACGGGGAGAGTGCGGGAGTGAGAGAGGAAGACAGGGAGAGTGAGGGAGTGAGAGAGGAAGAGAGGGATAGTGAGGGAGTGAGAGAGGAAGACAGGGATAGTGAGGGAGTGAGAGAGGAAGACAGGGAGAGTGAGGGAGTGAGAGAGGAAGACAGGGAGAGTGAGGGAGTGAGAGAGGAAGAGAGGGAGAGTGAGGGAGTGAGAGAGGAAGACAGGGAGAGTGAGGGAGTGAGAGAGGAAGAGAGGGATAGTGAGGGAGTGAGAGAGGAAGACAGGGATAGTGAGGGAGTGAGAGAGGAAGACAGGGATAGTGAGGGAGTGAGAGAGGAAGACAGGGAGAGTGAGGGAGTGAGAGAGGAAGACAGGGAGAGTGCGTGAGAAAGAACAAGTGATGTCAGGGTGGCAGAAAAACAGTGAGAAAGAAAAACATACAAGAAGAAAGACACACCCACACACACACACACACACACACACACACACACACATATTTGTGCAATATACATGTATACATACATGTATATTGCATAAATAATTGTGCACTTGTGTACTTGTATAATGAGAAGTAACAATAAAATAAAAACCTTGATTTTATTTTAATGGTGGCTCATCCCCAGATCTTATAGTCTATATACTGCTCTGAATACTTAGAGATGTGTACCAGATTACACCAGTCTCTGGCAGCAGTCTCCAGTTTGTCTCCAGACTAGCTGTACATCAAAAACTCAGACGGTGACTAATTAATCGTTTATCTGCATTTGTTCTACTGTGCCCATGCCTTCAGTCAGCGTCAGTGTTGTGTCTTTTGAAGAAGCTGCTATGAAGCTCCGTATCCATAGATAACAATCTTCCCGCCTTTCGGGTGCGGGACTGCAGAAAATGTTATCTCAAAGGACAATGTAAGATATACAATTCAGACCATCTCATACAACCCACATTTACTGTTGGTATTGACCTGTAGGCCATTGGAGATGTGTTTAGTCTTCAAGACACATGATGCTCCGTCCACAGTATCATATGTTCCCATCTTCACCAAACTGTAGAAAACAAAGAAAGATGGAAATCAAAGACTTCTGAGTTATTCTTGAGAAATGTGCTCACAACAGACTTGCCTTGGGTGGAACACACTCCACTGTATTCACACCCACAATTATATTCTGAAGCAGGCACTCACACCATCTCTATCGCGCGCACGCACGTCGCACACACACACACACACACACACACACACACACACTCACACACACACACACTCACACTCACACTCTCTGCCTTTGATGAGGCAGAGAGAGGGGATGTTCCCAGAGAGCTGTAGACAGCACTCACAGCAGAGATACCAGCTCGGAAAGAAAGATGAATCGATTGGTGGTTCCTCACTCACTCCTGCTGCAGTTGCTATAGTAACGGCGAGGTCTTTCCACAGCTGATGAAAATTAAATGCGGGAGTGGACCGCGAGGCAGGGAACTGACTGAGAACGCACATACTCAGCTGAATTATGAACAACCAGTATACTGAAACAACTCAGCCAGACTGCAGAGCAGTGGTTCTCAGTCTCAAAGGTGCATCTTGGGGGGTTATATAGGTTCTTGAGGGGGTCCCGGGGGATCCCGACTCTCCAGCACAATGTTTAAAGTCTATACATTTAAGCCCTATTTTAGCCCCAGTTCAGCCATTTCAAAATAGGTGATCAACAAGCTCAGAAGGCGTCACTACTACGTGAAGACTTCTGAGCTTGTAGACCAGCTATTATTTTCTAGCATTTGTTTACAAATCTTGACAAATTGTCTCTCATGGGGGGAGTCAAAATCTTTTCAGATGGGGGGGGGGGGTCTGTGTCTGTGGGTCGAATAAATATCAATTTGGGGGGCCTTGACATGGGAAAGTGAACCACTGCTGCAGAGAAACAGATACTCCTTATAATATAGTGCTGAAAACAGGAACATACGCCTATTTTTACAGTCATTCACTGCACATCTCCATGTGTCAACTGAAACCCCATCAGTGTGAAAGATAAACTCACAACGACCCCCTCGTCTTCCTCTCCTCTCCTCTCTCTCCAAAAACAGACAGCGTCCCGGCAGACCTGCGGGACCCGTTCTACACGGACCAGTACGAGCAGGAGCACCTGAAGCCGCCCGTGGCCAGCCTCCTGCTCTCGGCGGACCTGTACTGCCGCGCCGGGAGCCTGGTCCTGAGGAGCGACGCCGCCGCCGGGCCCCTGCTGGGCCACGACGCCGTCATCCAGGCCCTGGCGCAGAGGGGCCTCTACGTCACCGACCACGAGCGTCTGGTCACGGAGAGAGACCTGCGCAAGAGGCCCCTGCAGATGGTGAGAGGGGAGGGTGGGAGGTTGTAGAGCAGGGGTAGGCAACCTTAGGCACGGGTGCCAACATTGGCACAGGGGAGGGTGATCACTGGCACACTGGCATTAGTGTGAGAGAGAGAAGGTTTTTCTTTTAAAATTAAATATTCCAAAAAAAAGTGTAGTCAGTTAAATTAAGTCTATTCACATCTACAAATTACACGATAATTTACATCCTGCACATAATTGTACATTCATTCAAACTCCTAACTCATGACTGGGGAGGGATTACAGTAGGTGGGTTAATGCTCTGAGTTTAATGATCATCAAAAATATTTCTAAGCTTGTTATGTATATCCTATATGGACAATCAAAATCAGTTGGGAATATTTAATGTTGATGTGGTGTCATGAATATATATGGCACACTGACTATCACGGAAATGAAAACATGGCACTTGATGTGAAAAAGGTTACAGACCCCTGTTGTAGAGGGCCAATAGCGAATAGCTCCAATAGTTGCTGGAGGGGAAGAGCAGTGGGATATCATTTGAACAGGTTGCTCACGGCAGTTGGTGGTCGTCGTCGTCGTTATAGGGACACTTTGCCCATTTTTATTTGGTTTGTTCCTGAATTATATCGTTTAATTCTTTCTATTGTGAAGATTCTGTCGATTCTGTCGTAACGTCTTTCTGATGCATCCTGTGCGTTGAGAGAGACTGCAGCTCTCGTGTCTTGGGGCTGGGAAACTATACCGGCGTCAGCTTAAGGAAAACAACGGAGGAAGGAATGCATGATGGGATTTAGGTCAAAATATCGGCAGAGTTAGTCCTGGTATTACGTTTGAATTGTGATACTTGTGGAGCTTGAGGCTGAATAAAAACATGTATTGGATCTACCGGGATTGTAATGGAAGACTCCCTTCATTCGTAGGCCAAGGCTTTACACACAGCAACCGAAAACGCTGTTTCTACTCATAGGCGAGCCCTAACCATAATGTTCTCAATGGTGACGGACAGACGACAGCACACTACAGTTGATCTTTATTTCTGTGAGTGAATCAAACCAGTGCTGCTTGCCAAGCTGCGGTATTAAGCCATTTAGGGCCTGACGTCAACATCTTCTAAATTCTGACAGTTTTCTATGTCAGAGATGCTCAATATTTCATGTCAAGGATCCCAAACATTATAATGTAATTGGCTGCCGTCGACCCCCATCTGAAAATATGTTGTTTTTAGGGACCTCCCAGAAGCAAAGATTTGAGTTAAATACGTTTGCACTGAAAGAATATATATTGTGCTATGAGCTTGTAAAGTGCTATGAGCTTGTAAATCTGCTATTTTTCAATAGCTAAAGTATAACATGATGCTTAAAACACCAAAAGGGGTTCCCACCAAAAATGGGTTAACTGGAAAAGAAACATATAGCTGCAGGGAAACTGTCACAGGTTAGAGCACATGTAATGTTCTGTCCGGAATGGGGATTTCCCCTAGTTTTTGTGGGGAACTGTCCTCATATCCACCCCACAATGTAAGAAATATGGATATATCCCACTCTTTGTTTTTTGTCACTGTATATTTGCACATTATGTGAAATTTGTCCTCTGCATTTACCCATCCTATAACTACTAGGACAAGCAATTATGGGTTAAGAAGATTGCTCAGGGACACACATTGATTGACACATTGCTGGTCTGCCTGGAATTGAATGTGGGACAACCAGGGCCTCTGGCTTCCCAGGCAGGCATACTAACCACTCAGCTATGGCCTGCTGGCCAGCCCTCCGTTTCAGTCATAACCACTACAACATTCATCTCTCGGAACAGATTCCGAGCTGTTTTTCCTTTTCTTTGCCGATGGGTTCCTATATTGCTAGGCATTAACGTATTGTTCATTTCTGTCTGTGATTGGGTGTGTTTGAATGATCAGGCTGTTATAACAGCTTCCTCTCAGTCCTTTTAATTATCTCGTTCTTCGCATTTACCGCCCTGTTTCCGATCCTGACCACCAACCACAAGTTTATGTTGCTCTCCGCGTCATATTTCTCTCTTTTTATCATTTCAACAAGAGACAAAGTTCCAAAGTGTTGGTTTCTTATTATTATTGGCAGCAGCACTCGGAAGAAGAGGGAATCCCGTTGGGCATAATGTCAGGCGGCTTGTATGCAGAGTATGTAGAGGCTCTCTAAACAAGCATCCGTGGTGGAAAATGTTCTGCTGCTGAAGTTCCGCTGAGGCTAAAATGTTCTGCTGCTGAAGTTCCGCTGAGGCTAGTGATCTACTGGTTAGTTAGATGTCTACTGGGCCACAAAATCATGATGGGGGACCCAATTGATAATGGGTTTTATTATCCATGGGACGGACCCCCATCTACACTGTGAATTTCCTGAGTGTTAATATGGTTCCTTACATCTTCTCTGGATTAGTACTGTATCTCACCAGAGGAAAAATACAGTGGACCGCTGTCACCTCCGTAAAAGCATAGCGTATGCTTATTCTTAGGGCTTTCTATGAGCCCGAGCGGTCTGTGGACAACAACAGACCGCTTCCTGGCCTGAGTGAGTAGGTTATTATTACCTCATGGCGGTCAT
>NC_137869.1:5638372-5658372 GCF_963924005.1 Protomyctophum bolini
AGACCGTGGTGTTGGGTTGGACACTGGTGGGCATTACAATGCCATTAAAGTTATTTGAAACAGTCGGTGCACCGGATTGGACTCTAGCTATGTAGCGAGTCCAGGCAATACCTTTCTCACTACATAGCTAGAGTCCAATCCAGAAAGGTATTGCCTGGACTCACTACATAGCTAGAGTCCAATCCGGTGAAGCAATTGGATTTAATTCCATCGGGTTGGACAACTGTTGTCCAACCCGATGGAATTAAATCCAATTGATTTATATAGCACATTTCATAACACACAAGGTCGCAGTCAGGGTTTAGATTTATCAGCGGAAGAGTAGGAGAAGATTGATTGAAACCTTTATTTATTCTCGAAAGAGCAATTGAGGTTCTCCCTCATTTTCAATGCTGACGAGATTACATTACATACATTATATAAAACAATTTAAAGACATGCAGTTTATATACACAGACAAATCTTCATGTAAGGCAAAGACATATATATAGATGATGAGACGGACATAAATTAAAAACAGTTACATATTGAGGTAGGGAGGTTCAGAAGCAGGTTGTTAAATTGACCATATGATATTGGGGTATTAATTTTCAATGTTTGCTGTAAAGTGTTCCATGTGGTTGGGGCATCGAAGCAAAAGGCTGACTTTCCTAGTTCGGATTGTACGGATGGGACCTCTAGTTTAAGCCATTCACTTGAACGGGTCTGGCGAGTATTTATTTTCCATTTTAATAGTAGTGTGATGTATGATGGTAGCTTTTCATCAATGGCTTTAAATATGAATTGTTGCCAGTGCATGTTTCTCCTTTCAGAGAGGGAAGACCAACCTACTTTATTATAAAGGGTGCAATGGTGAGTGCTATAATTTTCACCTGTGATGAACCTTAATGCTGAGTGATAAACTGTATCTAGGGGTAAAAGAGTGGTAAGGGTAGCATTTCTATATATGACATCACCGTAGTCCAGAAGAGACCTCCAACTACCACTACGACTACGACAAAGTGAAATTAAGGCTAAAGTTGTTGAAATAACATTAAACATCTCTGAACAGCCACTGTGGAAACTAAGCCCATGAACAACAAGGCACATCATGTGGTCAGTGTCTGTCAGTATTACTGTGATTGTGCTGGCCTGCTGGGTAGGTCTGGATGTGAACTATATATGAATGTGAACCTGCATTGTTTTGTTGTGCAAGAGTGCAAGTACTTGGAAAATACTCCTCCGTGAACACATAAACAACAAGTTTAAAGAATGCAGAATGGCTTGAACGGCATTTCCGGCAGTTCCCATGTTTTCTCAGCCATTTACGTATTTCATAACTACTCTAGCAAAACTAATATTAGCCATATGTCTGGGATAAGCATACCAGTACCTTTTTTTAATTTCTTCCTGTCTATACCAATAACAAAGATATGAAGTTTGCAGGCTGTCCTCGTGTTTTGACGTAATGTATAAGCCTAATTGGCTCTAAGCAGGGAGAGGTCAGTCATCTTGAGAATGCCACTTTCTCTGCCTTCCTTGGAACCCTGAACAAACAAAGTGGCGTGTTTACATTGAGGTGTACTGTGCCTTTAACGAGAATAAAGAGAGCAGAGAACATAAGCCTCTAAGCCCTGACATCTGGCACAACTCTTGGCCAGTAGCCAATGAGCAGCATTGTTTGTGTGATATCATCAACCAATTAGGACTGTGTTTGTTAAAAATGGAGAAAGCGTTAACCGTAGCATGTACTTGTATGTCTTTGTTTTCCTGAAACAAGCAACAGTATATCAGTGTGGTGATACTCAATCACCAATTTATTTTATCACTTACTCATATTTATTTTGTAGAGTCAGTATTGCTGTAGTGACAGTCTCATTGGTGTGTGAATGTGGTAAGTGAGGACGCTGGCATCGACTGTTCGCCGCTTCACCTCCCAATGTATGAATGAATGAACCGTTGTAAAGCGCTTTGAGCACTTGGAAAAGCGCTATAAAAATGCAATTCATTATTATTATCCCGAGAATGCAGCTGATTTACTGTTCGGCTACCAGTAGGTTTTTATTCATCTGATCTTGCCATTATTGAAATGAGAAAGGCAAGGATGGCTTCGGTTATGTCTCATACTGACACATAACAGCCGATCATTCAAGACTAGCACACCAGCTGCGGCATCTATAGACGCATTTTAATACAGGCCAATGTCTTAATGCTAATGCGGTGTTTTCTATAGCAGTTATGTGATAACTCTGACACCCTTGTGGCAGTGGAAGGGTTTCTCCTATGAGCTCACACACACAGGGTAGCTTGATCGACCTGGTTTCAGTGGTAGGACATTTGACAGTGTATTTCTAATTGAATTAGATGTGTGGTAACATAGGGGACACTTGGGGCGGCCATAGCTTAGTGCAGGGGTTGGCAACTGGCGGCCCGGGGGCCATATTCGGCCCCCACCTTCACATAATGCGGCCCGCATGTTAATATCAGAAAACTGATTTCAGCTACAATTCAAAACCCGCTTTAATTACTTCATAACTAGTATTAACATGTTATTGTCTTTTTGTGTCCAATATAGTTATGTTAACAGTTCATAAAGTTAACATGACTATAACTAAATGCATTTGAAATTCAATAAAAAGGTTACTTTTCAGGATTCCAATTCAAAAATAGCAAAACATTATTCAGGTTTTCAAGTCAAATATAGCAAAAAATAGCCGATCTACAAGCTCTAAAGCGCGTCACATTGCCATTAGCCAGGCTAATTTTGCTACGACAGTAATATGCACTGTATAGCCACTCTGGAGTGAGTGTGGAAATATAGTGGCCCTCTCCATCGTCAAAGTTGCCCAGCCCTGGCTTAGTGGGTAGATCAGAAGGTCAGTGCCATCTGAACTGACAACCGCTGGGTGAAGCTGTCAGGACTCCTGAGAGTAGAGACTGAGGCCCTCTGGGAATTGGAAGGTCGCCGGTTCGTACAGTATCTCGTCAACGCATTATCGTCTCTGTGAGATGGAAACCTCATCATGTGTCTATAAAAACGGTTGCTTTTCAGAATTCAAATAAAAAAATAACAAAGTAACAGATCTGCAAGCTCTAAACGTGTCGCTTCGCGATCTTCTACTTGAGATGCTTTTGTGTGACTATATGGACTATTAGAATATGGAGATAAGAGGTTTGACTGAATGCACGTATCCATCCGTACACTGAGTGTACATTAACTGATTATTGTATTTGCCAATTGCTATAGTAATAGTTTTTCAGACCCCCCTCCTCCAGTGCCACGTATACCCCCTGCCTGAATCCCCTCCTGGGCCTAACGTTACCTCATCCCACCCCCGGCTTTCCTGTGGTCTGATTCGGGAAGAAAAAGGGACTGAAGCCAACTGAACGGACTGCTCACTTTGCTATTAAAACTCAAAGAGCCTTCTTTACCCCTCTGGGGCTAGACACTGAAAGACTTTTATTTTATTTGTCTCCTTCCGTTTCAGACAGTACTAGTAGTACTACACAGTCTGGCCCCGGAGCCATTTTGAAATGGGATTGGGAACGGTGGTGGATAGGGCCGTTGTGGAAGGGCAGAGTGGTCTGAGGTTGTGTGTCCCTGGATACTGTGCTAAGGTTAGCTTGGTGGTTTTCCATGTAATTTAACTTATAATTGCCGGGTTCGGCTTTCGGATGTAAAGCTGGGGAAGGTAAGCTGCTGCTGCAAAGTCCATTCCCACAGCCGATGCCAGACCCCAACACTGGAGGGTCCTTTGTTCACTGTTCAATATTAGTCACAATATCCAATATTCTGTGTGCATACGGCCAAATATGCATACAGTATACATTAGTGTTACGCGCACGTGTGCCTTTTAATGCGTGCGTGTGACATGTATGTTCCATTAAACAAACAATTTGTTTCTCTTCCCGCCCACTTGCTTTCATCTTGCCTCCATGTCTAAAGTGTTCCACATTTCAGAAGCAGTATATAAAGACCCTTGGTGGGACTTACCCAACATAATATTATGTTTCTATGCTCGTGTCCAACCTTCCATGAGAAATGCAATTGTACTTGCTTGACTGGTGGTGACTCTCAGTTCATCGGTTTCCCGGTTTTAATGGGTTAAAATTATGTTTTCCGGGTTGCAGTTTTAAAATAGCATTTGTAAATCACAGTTAATTGTTGTATTTATTATGCCTATAGGAGAGGTTTAAAGGTGGGGTGGGGTTTAAAAACATCAGGACAATTCATATATCATGTTAGGTAAAGTATAGAGTGTAATTTTAAGAAAATAGTAAACGTTTTGTCTAGTGTTTTCTGATGAGTCACCCCCATTTAACACACCCTACCCATCTGGCACATAATACTGTAGGAAAAATAAAGCAAACCACGAAATAAATCATAACAACAACCTCAGACCAGCTTTTAAGCCAGCTGTTGAACTTTCTATCATTAATATTGTGGCACTTTCATTTTTATTTCATATTGTAGTGAATGGGAAATCGCACAAGAGAGAGACAGAAATGGTGACCATTGCTCTCTCTCTCTCTCTGATGCCATAAAAATGAAAGTGGCATCTATTTATATTTTAATGAGAGGATTTTCCAAACCTGTCCTCGAGTCGAGAGGTTGAGTGTTTCTTTATTTTCCACTTTTCCACACGCTGTGGAAAATAAGACCTATGGTGGCCTTCAAACACACCCCTCGAGAGGCAGCTCTGAGTGTTTTTCTGTGTCCTGCTGCTGAGTTGGTGTGGAGTCACCTGAAGCTAGACCGCTCTCCATTTTTAGACATCTGGCCTGGCAGAGAGCCGACTGGACGTGGGCAGAATTGAATGCTAAAAACAGACTTTAATGTTTCACTGTTACATCAGCTGTGTAGCTATAAAACACACTGTACTTTCCCCATGGACTTATTGCTTATTCATAGTAGATGTCTCTAGGGAACTGCAATGCAGTGAGTTCTTAGAGAAAAGCAGCTAGGGGGACATGACCCTAATCGTTAAATATTACTCAAGAGAGAGCCCCGCTAAACTTCAATCGAGTATTTGAAGAAAGTCATAAAGTGAGCCATTCAAACAAGCTCAAAAAGAATATGTGCCCTCATATAGTTGCTGGGAAACCCGAGGCTACACAGGGAAATATATATATATATTATTATTATTGTGTTATATTATTATTATATAAAAATATATATATATATGTATATTATTATTATTGTATTATATTATTATTATTATATAAAAAACATATATATAATATATAGCTGATAAGACGGTAAATCTGAGGGCGGCGCTTACTGGTCAAAGTGACTGATGTGTTCTGCATGAGTTAAGGCACATACGTGTAAACAAGATCCATGGATTTTGACCAAACAAGGCATGATTTATGCCAGTGTTTTCATTGTGATATCCCCCCAAAGAAACCTCTTATCTCCATATTTCTATTATAATATTTTTTGTTTGTTCCATAAATGAATGCCCTGCTTTGTCATACTAGTACTACATCAGTACAGTGTCACACAAAGGCATCAGATCTACAAGCTCAAAACAGGCATTTTGAGCTAGCAGCTCTGCTTGCTCATTTGAATCCTGAAAAGTATAACCGTTTGGTTTCCACCCGAAGGAGACGAAATGCTTTCATGGCCGTGTCCAGAGCCTCTCATCTGGGTTTCAGAACACCGGCGTCAGTGCCAACGCCAAATACGTCATTCAGACGCTGCTAATGCTGTGTGCTTCTGTGCTCCATTTTCTCCGCTTTCTGCGATAATTTCTCTCTGTATGGAGCTGGAGATGAACAGAGCTTGGGGTTTTTGTCCCTGGGTGGGAATACAGTGCACGCTTAGCTGGGGTATAATAAAATGTGCATATTGGATCATGAAGGAGCATTTCTTCTGTCCGACCGGAGGAATCAATGTGAGATTTACAATCCCTCTCAACTAGATGAGAATGCATAAAAAAGTGTGTTTGTGTTTTAGGGCACCAGTTTTACATCCCAAGACCATTTGAAGTCGATTGAATAAGTAATATTCTCTACTTGAAGCTACAATTCGGGACTTTAAAAAAAAACACAATTTTAACCTGTCTGTATGATAGAGCATGCATTGCAATGCAATTAGCACATCTGCAGTGATTAGAGGTGGTCTACGCTATTCCTCTGAAAGATTGATGTCGTTAACATAAAAACTATCATTACATATTATGAGCTTGTAGATCGTCTATTTTGACTATAGTTTGGGAGCAGCGAGGCATAGAATTTCTCTTTTGGGTCTTGAGCTAAAACGTTTTGGAACTAATGGGGTAGAACAACTACATTACTGGTGGACAATGTCAATCAAGTTTTTTGAAGTAGAAGGCACATTGTATGCGGCACTAAATGCATCACTGTCTTTATTGTAGTTCGACATATATAGGTGCAATTTGTTTTTATCGGGACTCGGAAGAAAACCGATATAATACTGTATCTGTAACTGTCTAGGGGCCTCACCTAGACAGTCTCCAGTCCCTTTCCTTGTGACAACCCCCTAAGGCTGATATTATAGTGCACACCTTGATGTAAGCAGTGCAGCTACAGCTAATACGATTAATCATGGCCGTGTTACATTTAGGTATGTCAATGTGCAAGCATGCCAATGGGCATTAATTGGGCAATACTGTTGACTACTGTCTGTGGTGCATGTTGGTGCACACCCATGGTTCTGGCCTGGGCACACCTAAAGGCTCATACATAGTCTGGATTTATGGTGGTGAGGTGACCACCGAACTACAACATGACGTCACGAGCCGTGGTGAAGAGCAAACCACCGCCACCGCTCCAGCCCTTCTCTCTGTTTTTACTCACCACCGCTCAACGTTATTTCAGCTCCGGTGGTCACCTCACCACCGGAGCGGTGGTCACCTCACCACCGAAAATCCAGACTATGAATAGGCCTTTAATCTAGCACACCCATTATCAGTGGTGGAAAAAGTACTCACATTTTGCAGGCTACTTAAGAGTAAAAGTAGCAATATTGCAGTGTAGAAATACTCTGTTACGAGTGAGTCTGGAATTCAAACTTTACTTGAGTAAAAGTATTGGTATCAAAATGTACTTAAAGTATACCAAACGTAGAAAGTACTCATTATGTAGAATGTCTCATTTCAAGTTTCAAATGTATTAATAATACATATTATTATACATAATATAAAGTTATTTTGAAAATAGCCGATCTAGCTCACAGTGTGTCGCATTGTGAGCTTGTGAACTTACTCTCCCAGCGAATGTGATGTGCATGGACGTGCGCACGCACGCACACACACACACACACACACACACACACACACACACACACACACACACACACACACACACACACAATGTGACATTTAAACATGGTCACGTGACATCCATTCTGTGTGTGTGTGTGTGTGTGTGTGTGTGTGTGTCTAATTTCAACTGCCCTATACATTTTTGCATGTTGGTAAAAGTAGATTCATTTGGGGTGTTCAGTACCGGTAATTTTGCAGGTACTTTGAATGAAAAACAACATTTAAGTAGAATCTGACATGTATAAATGAGTAAGAGTTACTACAATTTACAAAGATAATTGAGCCCTGTGTTTGTTAGAGCCTGAATGACTCTACTGTACTGATAGGAGGTTAATCAGTCAATGTTGTGTTTAGTATAAAGAGCCTGTGCACCTGCATGCTAACTGCTGTTCAAGGTGACTTGTAAGCCGCGGTTTCAGAGTGATAACGTGTGTGAACTACCAAGCAGAAATCTCTTAGTTTATCTCTTCATACTTAAATCAATGCCCTACTTGGTCATACTATAACTACACTAAACTACAGTGTCAAAACAATTACAGATCTGCAAGCTCAAAATGTGTCACACTGCTTGTGGATCTGCCATTTTTTTATATATTTGGATCCAGTGTAATATCAGAGTTTAATGCAAGCTTCTTCAGGCATACCTGAAGGTCACACGACTGAAAGCTTGCATTTTCAGTTTTGGAGTGCAGTGTTTTTGAGTGTGCCGCTGCAGTTTCTTTCTTTCTATGTTTCTCTTTTTCACCTCAGGTTAAGTTCTTTCTATGTTTCTCTTTTTCACCTCAGGTTAAGTTTTTTAGTCAACAGAGGAGCAGTGGTTTATACCACTGTTTTGTTTGATTTCAGGTCCTGAAAGGTTTTGGACATAATAATGAGGTTTCCCGCTGACAGCAACTAACTACAACGTCCTGACGTGTGTGTGTGTGTGTGTGTGTGTGTGTGTGTGTGTGTGTGTGTGTGTGTGTGTGTGTGTGTGTGTGTGTGTGTGTGTGTGTGTGTGTGTGTGTGTGTGTGTGTGTGTGTGTGTGTGTGTGTGTGTGTGTGTGTGTGTGTGTGTGTGTGTGTGTGTGTGTGTGTGTGTGTGTGTGTGTGTGTGTGTGTGTGTGTGTGTGTGTGTGTGTGTGTGTGTGTGTGCGTGTGTGCGTGCGTGCGTGCGTGCGTGCGTGCGTGCGTGCGTGCGTGCGTGCGTGCGTGCGTGCGTGCGTGCGTGCGTGCGTGCGTGCGTGCGTGCGTGCGTGCGTGCGTGCGTGCGTGCGTGCGTGCGTGCGTGCGTGCGTGCGTGCGTGCGTGCGTGCGTGCGTGCGTGCGTGCGTGCGTGCGTGCGTGCGTGCGTGCGTGCGTGCGTGCGTGCGTGCGTGCGTGCGTGCGTGCGTGCGTGCGTGCGTGCGTGCGTGCGTGCGTGCGTGCGTGCGTGCGTGCGTGCGTGCGTGCGTGCGTGCGTGCGTGCGTGCGTGCGTGCGTGCGTGCGTGCGTGCGTGCGTGCGTGCGTGCGTGCGTGCGTGCGTGCGTGCGTGCGTGCGTGCGTGCGTGCGTGCGTGCGTGCGTGCGTGCGTGCGTGTGTGCGCGTGCGTGCCAACACACCGTGCATGTGAATGTGTGCTTGTTGGCTCAGTGTTTGGACAGTCTTAAGTGTGCTGTTGACAGTGCATTATTAGTGCTCTCCAGTGCGGCCTCGCTGCCAGAGGACACACATTGGAAATTACAGAGCCTTCTAATGCCATGCAGGAAAACAATGGCAGTGCTGTGCACTGTGTGCACACACACATGCTGAGTGTTGGCATTACAACCAAACACAGATGATACTTGAAACCTCTTATCTCCATGTTTTAACTTTTTGTGTTTTTTTCTCGTAACGTCCTAGACTAGTTGATCATACTACTACACAGCATTACACAAAAGCATCACAAGTAGCGCGCCTGCAAGCTCATTTTGAGCTTGTAGATCTGCTACTTTTGCCGTTTTTGAATCCTGAAAAGTAATACTTTTGAACAAATGAGGTTTCCACCCGACAGAGACGATGCATTATATCTACATTGGATTTCTTTGTGTATGGGTTTTCTAATTCTAAGCTAATTCTAAGCTTTTATATTAATATTATTATTTTTAGATAACCCAGTTCACAGACTAATGACTGCAGACGTTAAGCAGATTAACTCTGTTGACCTCAGTGGACGTTGAACCCAAAACCCTGTCCAAGTTGGATGGGTTCCAAACAATGGGCCGGGACTCATCTTTTGGGTCATGGGCCCATTTTTGCACATGGGTCACGGCTCACAAGTATAGCAAAATCCCTTTATTTATTTTTCCAAAACATTCTAAAAAAAAGAAGAATAATCCCAAAACAATATATAACCTTTCATGAATTAAAAACAAATTAAAAGTTCAAACGTTTTTCAAAAGAATGTAATAAATAAAATAATGTTAAACATAAGAATCTAAGAAATGCCATAAATAGAAAGAAAAAGAAAGAGAAAGAGAAAGAAAGAAAGAAAGAAACTATAAACAGTTTTCAAACGATCAATGCGCTGCACAGATGAGAGAGCAGTAGTGGGGAAAAAAATGTCTTCCTCCCCAAAGTGCTTTGTGTCCCTCAGTCAGCGCCCCATACCAACCACTGCATGCTATGGAACGCAGAGGGCCCAATGTGTGTTGGAGGCACAACTGTACTGTAAATATTTACACTGAGCCGTATATGGTGGATTTATAGACAGTATAGAGCAGGGGTGGGCAACTTTGACGATGGAGAGGGCCACTACATTTCCACACTCACTCCCTAGGGCCATATATTACTGTCGTAGCAAAAATAGCCGATCTCCAAGCTCAATTGAGCTTGTAGATCGGCTATTTTTGCTATATTCTTATTGGAATCCTGAAAATGTACATTTTTATGGCATTTCAAATGCCTTTAATTATACGTTTGTTGAGCATTGAGCTACTAATTTAGACTGAAGTAATTAAAGCAGGTCATGTTCACATGTTGTGGAATTGTAAACAGCTGGAACCAATATTATATCAGTATTCTGATATTAACCTGAAGGCCACATTAAGTGAAGGTGGGGGCTGCATGTGGCCCCCGGGCCGCCAGTTGCCCACCCCTAGAGAGAGAGAGAGAGAGAGAGAACTGAAGTTGGGAGCAGAAAGCAGAAGAATCTTCAGTGCATCCCCGCTATGAGGCTGGCCAAGCCAGGCTAGAGAAGACCCAGATTACAGGCTGCTTTGTTCATGCATGTCATTATGGGGCTTTTTTTTACTGCTGTGATTCTGGTATCAAATAAGACCTGTGTATTAAACCAGCAGTCGGGCTGAATGCCTTTGCATACAAATCAAGCATAATTCGCTCTTGGATCTGAAACTTGTACGGAAGTCATGATTCTCCTCCTCCGGCTGCAAAAGCATGGTCATTCCATTGGTGTGACTGTCAATGCTAACGTGATGCAACTTTACACTTTTAGCACGTTTTATTTCCTTAGTAAACCTTGTCATAAAGACTTTATGTTTTCTATCCCTAGTTTAAAGTCTTCTTCCCACATTAATTGGTCCCAATTAATTGATAACAAAGCAGGGGCATGTTTTCCGAGCCTGTGAGTGGGTTCTACTGAGGCTCTACCCAAATAGCGTTCGTTTCCGGTTCCAGAATCGGGACCAGAAATCCAATATGGTGGATTTTAATTAGCTGAAAAGATGAAATCGTGGCTACAAAACGGGCCTGTACAAACCAATGGGTGACATCACAGGTCACGCACGCACGCAGCCACGCACGCATGCACACACGCACGCACGCACGCACACACAGTCAATGACACACACGCACCCACCCAGGCACCCACATACACTGTGCACAACTGCACACACTTGCGATCAGCATGCTTGAAAGAGTTACTGAGTATATCTGCTTTCAATTAAGGTCACACAATTATGTTTCACTTCAGTGCCTGTTTGTTACAAACTTATGAATGATATAATATGTGATGTCCACAACAAAAAGGACCACAATCCTTTTTACATCATCCGGAGTTCATGGAATCATCACAGTGCCATTCATCTCACAGCTGAGCAGTGAGCAGAGAAACATCCATGACCATGACTCATCTTTCAATTCATACCAATACTTTGTTGAGCTTTTTTTCAATTCACCGCAGAAGCAGCTCCTCATGCTTTCTTCAGTGAAACATGTCTGTTTTCATGACTGATAAAACCCACATATTCTGTGGGTGCGGATGGTTGTCAGTCTGCACCCAGGCCCTTGCTTAACCCATTCTGACCTGAGATCAGATTCATACGAG
Organism: Protomyctophum bolini; assembly: GCF_963924005.1. Taxonomy (NCBI): domain Eukaryota; kingdom Metazoa; phylum Chordata; class Actinopteri; order Myctophiformes; family Myctophidae; genus Protomyctophum; species Protomyctophum bolini. Next base: position 5,649,924 of record NC_137869.1, read on the forward strand.
GTTTCCACTGGACACACACTGGTCTGATCAACCCATTCTGACCTGAGATCAGATTCTAAAAATGTCAGTCGTTCTTCGATTTTTTTCAAAAATAGCAGACCTATAAGCTCTTAGCGCGCCACTCGGTGGCGCGCTATGAGCTTGTAGATCTGCTATTTTTCAATAGCTAAAGCAAAACATGATGCTAACACCAAAATGGGTTCCCGTTCAGAATGGGTTAATATGTAATAATTGGTCACTCAAAGCATTCAAAGCCTTGAACTAACAGGCTCTGCTCTGTGCATGACTGTAGTTCCCTTTTCCAGAATGTGACAGTTTGTAAATACATCAAAGATGCAATTCTTATAATCCATCTGTAATGGATAAAAAAGCCTTGGCCTGGAAGAGCCAACCTTCTTTAAGTGTTTCGACCCGAAACACTCTCCATGTTGGCGGGTTAGCAGTGACTGAGTGGCCAAATCACTGCCCCTCTCATCCATGCTTCCAGCTATATTGTTCTTTTTCTTATGCCAGAACCAACCAGGAGGCTCTCTCTGCCTTGAATTCTTGGGGGATTGCAGGCACTGAGAGGTCTCTAGGACTATGGTTTGGTCCTCCTACGTCTCACCAGACCTATAAGTCTGTGTTGTGTGCATGTGTCCGCCTTACTCTGGTGTGTTTCAGTTTCAGTCAAGCTGGGTTGTTGTAGTATATACTGAGTTTAACCCATTTTGTGCGGGAACCCCTTTTGGTGTTGATGTTGTGCTTTAGCTATTGAAAAATAGCAGATCTACAAGCTCATAGCGCGCCACCGAGTGGCACGCTACGAGCTTGTAAGTCTGCTATTTTTGAAAAATCACGATGTAGAAGAATTTTTTTTTAATCTGATCTCAGGTCAAAATGGGACAGAAAACTGGTTTCATTTCAGCAGGTGTGGGTTCCAGATACACCACTTCACGATCGTACGATTACATTAAATTACATTACAATTGGACTGTGTTGCCAGGAGAGAGCTGACGGTATTTCAGCCGCGCTCCTATACAGTTGTCGTTCGCTGTGAGCAAATGTGGGTCGTGTAACCAGGGACGATGGGTTTCCAGGGCAACAGTCAGCGGGGGAATGGCGTCGTGGAGATGGAGAGCGGTCAGAGTTGATGTAGAGTAGAGGATATAGTACAGTAGATACTTTGAGTATTGACTTAACACAACCATTCCCGAATTGGGAAGGCGGGGTTGGCGAAAGGGCCTTTCTGTGTGGAGTTTGCATGTTCTCCCCGTGTCCCCTAGGGTAGGTACCCTCACAAAAACATGCAGTAATCCTGGTCACTAAGCTGCCTCCCCCTGGCCAGCCGGGGCGCCTGATGGAGGGGAAAGGAACTGGTTGGAATAACGTGTTCCTTCCACGCGCTACGTCCAACCAGGGAAACTCCCCCCTGTCAGGTGTAAAGGAGCAACTTGGACACTCAGGCATGAAGGAAGCATGAGTTAAGTCCGTTGCTCTCCCCATGTTGGCGGAGGGTGTGTAGAGCCCAGGATCACATTAGATGATTGACACAGGGGTGAAAAATGGGTTACAAAATCGTGGGATAAAAAAATATATAAAAAAAAACAAAAACACAACCATTCCCAACCTTTTCAGGGTCAGGAGGATCCACGTGGATATCCTTGAAAGCGTTTGTGATCCAACCCTGGTCATAATATGGGTGGGCTACATGTGTGTGTGTTTTCACCGCATGTTTATTTTAATGATCAATCATCTATTGTGTTTCGACATGGATCAGTGAACTAACGTAGTATACTTTTAAGTTCCTATTTATCTATCACAACATAAACTCGTTTTTCATTTATATGTTTGTGTTATAGTATCAATAAATGTTATTATTTTTTGCCTATAATTATTTGGGCGCCCGCTTGAACTATCCTCACAGCCAGCCGGGAATTGCTGCACTAACAGCCGCCTGCTGGAAAGTAGATGTGTTATTATTTCCTAGAGCTGTTCTCGGTTGAACCTGCTGTATTATATCATAGTAATCATAGTTATATCATAACTCTGCCTCAGGTCTGCCATGAGGCTTCATGGCTGACTACAATGGAAACCATCTGTACGGTCGGCGTGTCACGTTTTTACCACAAAATGTACCTTTTTTTTAACCCATTCTGAGTCTGACCTGAGATCAGATTCATACGAGGTTTCCACTGGACACACACTGGGTCTGATACTCTGATTAACCCATTCTGACCTGAGATCAGATTTTAAAAATGTCAGTCGTTCTTTGATTTTTCAAAAAATAGCAGACCTACAAGCTCATAGCGCGCCACCGAGTGGCGCGCTACGAGCTTGTAGATCTGCTATTTTTCAATAGCTAAAGCATAACATGATGCCAACACCAAAATGGGTTCCCGTTCAGAATGGGTTAATAACCAAGATGAAAATGCTGCTAAGATTAGGTGTCGGAAAAACACAGATAAATAATCCCCAATGTAGTTATTTCTCCCAGCTCTGAGGAGAAAGGAGCCATGACTAAGTCATGCTCTCATCTGTGGAAAATAAATTATGGTAATGCAATGAGAATAGTAGCATGACAGCATCCATTGCAATGTGTTTCACCGGGCGTCACTTTACCCTAGACAGAAGTGGCATATATATTCTTTTTTTAATATATGTTTATTGGTAGTAGTTTTCAACAGTGTAGTACAGTTTGAACATACCATATTTTTTTTTCTCCCTCACACCATCCCTCCCCCCACAGTTATCGTCATCATTAAACAAGGAAACAAAAATAATAATTTAAGCACAGATAACAAAAACAATATAAATAACAAAAAATAAGAAGTGGCATATTTTCAACTTAACAAAGTGCCGTCAAGTCAAGCGACATTGGGCTCCTCAACACTCGGCGTTGAAGTGCCTTTGAGCGAGTGCTTATTCGCTGCGTTACGTGGTAGCATGCGATTTCAGCGTTCCAACAGTCTATGGTTCCAACGTATAGCCAGTCCTTACTCTTACACCCTGCGTGTCTCTCTGTCTCTCTGCTCTCCAGAGCTCCCACCTGGCCATGATAGACACCCTGATGATGGCCTACACGGTGGAGACGGTGAGCGTGGACAAGGTGATGAGCTGTCTCCGTCAGTACTCTGAGGTGGACACGCCCTACGACACAGAGGACGCAGTCACCACCTGGATCAACAAGGTATGAGTGGCAGACATGTTGTTCATGAATATATGTAAACATTTTCCTTCCGACAAGGGGTTCTCAAACCTGTCTAATTTCTCCCATAAATCTTGAGAGTATACAAATCGACCATTTGTATACATTTTGTCCATCACTCTCTTTTTTTTATTTTATATATATGTTTATTGGTAATAAGTTCCAACAATTTAGTACAGTTTGAACATACCATATTTTTTTTCTCCCTCACACCATCCCTCCCCCCCAGTTATCGTCATCATTAAAACAATATAAATAAATAACATTAATAATTGAGTACAGACATACAAAAACAAACATACATACAGACATATGATATACACAGTAGGATACAAAAATAATAGTTTAAGCACGGATAACAAAAACAATATAAATAACAAAAAATAAAATAAAATAAAACTAAATAAATACAATTATGAGTCGGGTTATTCGAGTTCAAAAGGTTGTCAGTCACAAGTTATGTTGGAAAAGATTGTGTTCGGAACGTTGTCATACATCACCCTCTATACACAGTTCTATCGTTATGAGAAAGCAAAAAACACACATAGTTTTGGTTCAATTAGTCTGTCGGAAGTACTCTCAGATTCTCAAATATAGGTAATGAATGGTTGCCAGCTAGAAAAGAACCTTTCTGTTGAACCTCTAACCATCTGTCTTTTTGACTGTTCATAACTGCTTGAGGATATCACAAGCAGTTATATGAACGGATTTGCACACCTTTGGTCCTGCGCTTCAGCAGAGATATAATGCAATATTATGCATGTATGTACAGTGGATTTGGAGTGGGGTTTTAGTGTTTATATATTAGCTGTCTTGCCTCTACCGTACATTTCCTATAATGATAGTGAGTGACAGTAGCAAGGTGACTAGTACTGTAGCGCCACGCTCTGAGCTTACTGTATGTAATCGTGCTGCTGAGTGTTATGTATGTAGTTATGGAATATGTACAGTTATATGGATCTATCTGGACAGTGTGATGAGAGAGAGGAAGGCTCAATGACTGCCTACGACCCTATGGCTGGGACCACATGCACAGCTGGCACTTCTCTCTCTCTCTCTCTCTCTCTCTCTCTCTCTCTGTGTGTGTGTGTGTGTGTGTGTGTGTGTGTGTGTGTGTGTGTGTGTGTGTGTGTGTGCGGCAGTGTGCTCTTTCTTGTACAACAGGGCACTGTCTGTTTACATTCCTCTTCTAGGAACACTGGGCTGATTCCAACACTGGACGCACACCCTTTTACACACACACACACACACACACACACACACACACACACATGCACTGCACGCACTCATGCGCTTGCTTAGATGCGTGCCCATTGTGCACATATACTACTACTACTACATACGTTAATGCAATGAGTGACAGATGCACACAGAAACATGCAAGGAATACAAAGTGCACACATGGATATTCTCTCTCTCTCTCTCTCTCTCTCTCTCTCTCTCTCTCTCTCTCTCTCTCTCTCACACTCGCGCACACACACACACACACACACACACACACACACAGTGTAGTGGAGTGTGTTGTGAGGTTCTAAGCAGCATATGTTCGCTGTAGGAGTGATCTCATGTTTAAACAGCTCCAACTGTCTTCAGCTGCACTAACGACTCACTGGAACACAAAGCACTGTGCATGTTTATTCAAGCTTTATTATAATCACAGAGAAAACTATTCTAGCAATGATTACCAAGGGATATTTGGATATGTATTAATCAGTGTAAATCTGTAAAGTAATAAGTATTTGACACATGACCATGGTAAACATTTTATCATTCCTTGTAGAATTTCCTGCGCTCTGTACAAATGAGTGTACAAATGTGACCAAAATGTGTAACCAGAGGTACAGTAGACCTTATTAACCCATTCTGGGAAAACCTTTTGGTGTTTTAACTAAGCATTATGTTATAATTTAGCTATTGAAAAATAGCAGATCTACAAGCTCATAGCGCACCACCGAGTGGCGCGCTACGAGCTTAGGTCTGCTATTTTTGAAAAGTCAAAGAACGACTGACATAGAAACATAGCTTTTTCAGAAAACCAAAACAGTAATTGTCTGTGTATTGGCCATTCACCACCACGGAGGAGGCAGCGCGTCTCTAGCTTGACCAACACAACCAGCATGGGTTCACTGCACTGGAGCCCCTTAGCTAAAAACTAAAAGACCAAGATGTTGATATTCAGTCGACTAAAGATTAAATAGGACTAAAACTAACACTGGTGTGTTCAAAAGAATACAGGTGTCTGCAGTGTTTTTCTGCTATAAATTTGTATTTGTATTTTTTCATTCGAAAGTGTTCATGCAAACTATACTCATTTTGGCAAGTAACCTACTGGGTGATTATGGGTTGATAACATGCAGCGGGTGGCCTGCGAGTTAGTTCAGGAAGCATACTGTACACTCGAGAGGTTAACTCATTTGTGCATAACTATTGACATGTTAATATCGTGAGAGAGTTATCGGATGGTCCAATAAGCAGGCTGTACATGTAAGTTATGGAATCATAAGATCTGGCATATTTTATTGCCTGGGATACTTATCCCAAAATGAGTGCAGGTCATGTGATTTTCATATGAACGGCAAACCATACCATACCATACCATCTTTATTTCTATAGCACATTTAAATAACAACAAGTTGTACCAAAGTGCTTTACAATAAAATAATAAAAATCACAACTTCATTTAAAAACAAACAACATACAGTACACAGTGTCACTTTCAACATCAAAAGCTCATACTATGCTTGGAAAAGCCAAAGAATAAAAATATGTCTTGAGGCGTGATTTAAACACCTGAAGAGTGGGGGCTTGTCTTATGTGCAGAGGCAGCTCATTCCAGAGCTTGGGAGCTGCCACTGCAAAATCCCGGTTCCCTCTGAGCTTCAGCCTTGATTTAGGCACCACCAGGAGAAGCTGCCAACATATATGAAAGCAAATACGACCTGTTCGATCATATCAGTCCGTTGATTGATCGCGCAGGCCAGAGGGGTCGTCTGCCCTGGAGAATTCTGACGTGTCTCTACTTTTTCAGACACTATATAGGAATCTTTCTGTCCCTCTGTGACCTTGCTTGAGCACAGCTAGGGTGCACACTCTTATGAGTAATGGTGACTGCTTAAAGGGTCTACTTTATCCCAACACTATCACTGGGTATACACTAGTGTTCTGCAAGTCTCAAACGTCGGTCACGCGTTCACGTGGAAATCTGCGTGCAGGGTATTTAATGATGCTTATCTAATTGTGCTGAGCAGGGAGAAAAATGAGGCAGAGCCTGAACGGCCAACATAAAATATATCCATGTTCACATTCTATGATAAAATATTGGTTCATTCTATTCGTGAGTTATCTGACTGAAAGTATACATTCATAATCACAATGCCATGCGGGAGCAGTCCGGTGGTACAGTACACATCCTACACAACTTATAATAATAAAGATATAATAATAAAACTTTATTTGTATAGCACCTTTCATGACATGAAATGCAGCTCAAAGTGCTTTACAGAAAAATGGAGAATAAAAGAAAAGCAAGGCAACAACATTAAAAAACAAGCACTAATGCAATACAGTGAGGACATGAATAACAAAAATAAAAAATAAAAGATCAATTAAAAGCAATGTTGTAGAAGTGGGTCTTGAGCTGAGCTTTAAAAATGTCTACAGAGGCTGCCTGACGAAGGTACAGTGGGAGTTTGTTCCATGCCGACGGCCCGTAGAAGCAAAAAGCTGCTTCCCCGTATTTTTTAGTTGCCATTTTTTTTTGGCAAAGCGAGCAGGCCAGCAGTGGAAGACCTTAGGGGGCGGTTTGGGACATATTTAGGCAGGCAGTCATGTAGGTAGGAAGGTGTGAGACCATTGAGAGCTTTATAGACAAGTAAAATAATTTTAAAATCAATCCTAAAAACAACCGGAAGCCAGTGCAGTGACTGTAATGATAATTATGTATTAATATCTCTCTCCCTCTCTCTCTCTCTCTCCCAGGTGAACGAGTGTTTGAAAGACTCCGTGTCTCAGGAGCAGAGGAAGGATTCACAGAGCTCAGAACCGGCAGGGAGTCCACGGGTGGGTGTCTCTCCTCCCACCGTCCATGTCTTCTTTCTCCTCTTATCTGACTATCACCTCTTATTCTGCTTCTTCTTCTCCTCCGCCCACCCGTTCTTCTCTCCTTTCATCCCCTCTACTTTGAGCTTCTTACTTATACCCCTTCTCCTTTGTTATCCTCTATTCTGTTCTTCTCAGTAATCTTTATGTTGTTTTATACTGTGTCCTCCTCTCTCCTTTCCTCTCCTCTCCCCTAACCCTCCTTTCCTCTCAGCTCCGCTTAAAGGATTTAAGAGCAGGCTCTACATTTTGACAAAGTGATAGATAAGCACTAGACCTCTGGCTCTGTCACTCTAATGAATAGTTTCCTAAGTCCAGACATGCCTCTATCTAGACATATTATTCATTCAAATAGCCTTAATCTGTTTGCAGAGAAGTAGAGATGGACTAGTAGCCTATACTGATATCAATATTTCAGTCTGACACTTGGACTACATTTCCCATTGTGCACCACCGAGGGAACTAAAACGGAAGACCCACCTACTGTAGTCCTACCCGTGTTTTTATTAGTACTGTATAATCGGTACCACCTGTGAAGGAAGTGGGGAAGGGGCCTGGAAGCAAGGAAGCTTAAAAAGACCCTGCAGTGAAATGAAAAATATGTTTTTTCACATTCTAGGCCACATCCGTGGTCATCATAATGAGCATACCTAACAATGGATGCCAAAAAAAATGGGTATACATTTAAAATGTTGTGTATTTTTATATCAAAAGTCCATAAAAATCTAATCAAACTCATCAAATCAATCAAACGCACAGTACTCGTTCATGACTCGCACGCACGCACAGTACTCGTTCATGTTTTCGGCCCCGGCCCGGCACGTTCACGTATGGCCCAATTGCATCCCAGAATGCACTCTGCTCCAACCCGGAAGAAGGGGGGAAATGGCCCTCATGCGCTGAGGTGAGCAACTCAATGCAAATGAGATGGAAGGAGGACTCCGGTGACGTCTCTATAGAGCACCGAAGTCTGACGTCACTTTCAGTAGAGGGCGTCAGTCCCCAGGTTCATCAGTAGAGGGCGTCAGTCCCCAGGTTCATGTATTTGTTTAGTTGCATTGAAATCCCCATTGAGGCGATTTTAGATCGCCTCATATAACAACTGTGTTTGAAAAATAAACATGTCACCCCGGCCGCTTCACTCATATGGATATGAAGAATCAA